>NC_063061.1:7757414-7932414 GCF_018812025.1 Megalobrama amblycephala
TTATTTATTTTTATTTTTTTTACATTACAACTGTAAACTGTAAAGCTTCTCTTTTGTCAAATGCTTCTCATTAAAAGTATGAGAAGATAAGTTTGATGCTAGATAAGATGTTGCATTCCTAAGTACACATTGAAGCGCCTGTGAAGCGAGCTGCTGAGTCACTGCAAACACTGGCGGATCATGAGCTGTTCACGTGTTAATGGACACACTTTCACGCTTCACTCTGAAACACGTGGCGCATATATTTATTTAATTAAAAGGCAGCCTTTGCGATTTGATAATCACACTAAGCTGTATCTCGATTCTGGTTCTATTTGGATAATCGTGCAGAGCCCTAACACAAAAGATGCAAGTTGGATTTGGATTCTAGGTAAATGTGAGTGCCATTAAGGCACTGTCTTTATTTCATTAATGAAGAATTTGACTGGATCAAATTAAAAATAAAAAATGTAAATTTTTAATTTCCAAGATAGTAACTGGAGGTTATGTCATAACTGTAGCATAGTACTGTTTGGTTAATGCATACACTCTAAAATATGCTGGGTTGTTTCAACCCATGTTTGGGTCAAATATTGAAATGACCCAGCAATTTTTCAAGTGTACTGCTTCACTTATAGTCAGCAGTATATGGTGATTTCAGAACAGTAAGTAGTAAGTAAGCATCTCTTTATCTCTCTCTCTCTCTCTCTGTTCACACATTCTGTTGGTCTTGTTCATGTTATTCCTGTTTGTAGTCACACATTGCCCCCTGTAGGAAAGCTGAGACAGTGTGTGGCATTCTGGCTTGTTTTGTATCATACTGATTATTGCATTGTGTGTTGGGAAATGATAAGGACATGTCAAGGACTGAGCTGTAATTAGTGTATTAAGCACAAAATCACTTTAACAGCGGGACAGATTTGGTCTCAGTCATAACCCCTGTACACATTAAAGATGTGATGAGTGTGTGTTAGCATGAGATACTAATGACTCCATTGTAACAAAGACACAAGAAAGGACGTTTAGTAGTTTGACCAAAATATTCCAAAATTTTATAATTGGTGTTGTGCAAATCTTTATTAATGATGTATATTAACTGTATAAGCTAATAAAGCTTTGTTTTTACTTTAAAAATCTGCACTTGCAAATGTAAGATTAATAAGATATAAGGCCACTTAAAAGGATAGTTCACCCAAAAATGAAAATTATCCCATGATTCCCTCAAGCCATTCTAGGTGTATATGTTCTTTCAGATGAACACAATCTGAGATATATTTAAAAATATCCTTAGTCCTACAAGGTTTATAATGGTTGTGAATGGCTGCCCAGATTTTGAAGACAACGCATCCGTCTATAAAAAATCAATCCATATGATTCCAGGGGGTTAATAAAGGCCTTCTGAAGTGAATCGATGCATTTGTGTAAGACAAATATCCTTATTTAAAACTTTATAAAATAAAATAATGAGCTTCCGGTGTACGTCCAAAAAACGTTAACTTCCGCGACGTAGTACACAATGACATGACGTACTACACATTATAGCGTAGGACCTAGGGTAGTATGTCATTGGCATTTTCATTTTTGGGGGAACTATCCCTTTCAGTGCACTTTAATAAAGTTTTTTTAAAAATACACTTTTAAGTGCATTTTGTCGTTTTATTTTAAAATACATTTTAAGTAATGTTTTAATCATATTTTGTTGCGCTTGATGTTTTGACTAACATACTAAAACTTGATCATAGTGTTTTTTTGATTATATTAAAAGTTAATGTATTTAAATATATTTGTAATTAAACATTTGTTATGAAGTTTGTCACTTTTAAATATACGACAAGTTTCAATGAAAATTACATTAAAGTATGTTTTAGTTTATCATAAATGCTTGCCAGTACATTCAGCATTAACTGAAATAAGTAGTAATTATATAATTGCATATAAAGATGTACTTAAGTCCTACTTAAGTGGGTCAAAAGTTCAGCTAATTGCATTTAAAGGTGCCATCAACGTTTTTTTACAAGATGTAATATAAGTCTAAGGTGTCCCCTGAATGTGTCTGTGAAGTTTCAGCTCAAAATACCCCATATATTTTTTTTTAATTAATTTTTTTTTAACTGCCTATTTTGGGGCATCATTAAATATGAGCCGATTTATGCTGTGCGGCCCCTTTAAATCTCATGCTCTCTGCCCACGGAGCTCGCGCTTGCCTTAAACAGTGCATAAACAAAGTTTACACAGCTAATATAACCCTCAGATGGATCTTTACAAAGTGTTCGTCATGCATGTGGCATGCATGCGTCGGATTATGTGAGTATTGTATACTGTTATATTGTTTACATTTGATTCTGAATGAATTTGAGGCTGTGCTCCGTGGCTAACGGCTAATGCTACACTGTTGGAGAGATTTATAAAGAATGAAGTTTATGAATTATACAGACTGCAAGTGTTGAAAATAGCGATGGCTCTTGTCTCCGTGAATACAGTAAGAAACGATGGTAACGTTAACCACATTTAACAGTACATTAGCAACATGCTAACGAAACATTTAGAAAGACAATTTACAAATATCACTAAAAATATCATGATATCATGGATCATGTCAGTTATTATTGCTCCATCTGCCATTTTTCGCTATTGTCCTTGCTTGCTTACCTAGTCTGATGATTCGGCTGTGCACATCCAGACATTAATACTGGCTGCCCTTGTCTAATGCCTTTCATAATGTTGGGAACATGGGCTGGCATATGCAAATATTGGGGGCGTACATATTAATGATCCCGACTGTTACGTAACAGTCGGTGTTATGTTGAGATTTGCCTGTTCCTCGGAGGTCTTTTAAACAAATGAGATTTATATAAGAAGGAGGAAACAATGGAGTTTGAGACTCACTGTATGTCATTTCCATGTACTGAACTCTTGTTATTTAACTATGCCAAGATAAATTAAATTTTTAATTCTAGGGCACCTTTAATGTAAATTTAAACTAATACATTTAATTACATGCAGTTAAGTGTCTGAAAACATTAAATTTATTTTGCATTTAACTAAATATATTCTTTTAAGTTATGTTATTTACATAAGTAAAATATTTTAAGTAAGTAAGGTTATTGCTTAGTCTTTGCCAATGAATTGTCATTTTTAATTACTAAATATGTTCATATTGGCTGTATCATGAAAATATAAAACATACAAAATAGACAAATGAAATGACATCTTTGCAATTATTAGGAACTGAAAATAAATTTATTTGGACAATAAACTGAGCAGTTCCAGTAGGATCCTCAGAGCTCGGGACCTAAAATTAAACCATGTTGGAAGTGTTAAAACTCAGTCCATGAGAGTGACGGATATTACTTATTTGTAGGGCAGCCTCTCCTTCCATTATATGAAAGCCTGTTTAATAAGCTCTTGGGAGAGATCTTGATGTTGTTTGTAGTTCAAGTGTTTTTCTGGATTTTCATCTTCATGGGATTTGCTCAAGAGCACTTTGTTGTAAAGCACTTTTAAGTGTACCGGGTTCAGTCCTTAGGGTTTCATGTTCTTGGAAATACTTTATTACCCAGATGTACACTGTGGTTTGACATTCTGTGCATTTACAAGACAATAGTTTTGGAACAAATAATGTGTCTCGGTAATTATTTAATAGAAAGTAATTAAACTGTAATATAACAGTGCATCACGCTGGATCAGTGGGTTAAAAACAAAGGCAGTTAAAAAAAAAAATAGTAAAATTGATATAAAAATGAGTAGTTTTGATCTGGATTAGCAACATTTGTAGCCATTGTAAATTAGCCAGTATACACAGATTTGTAACTGCACATAAGTTGAATACTTTGAAAATGCACAACACTCATGGCAATTTGTGACTATTTTATGATTTGCGGATTTGTATAATCTTGTATCATCTCATTTGTACGCCCCACTGATGATTTAGGTTTAAGGATGGACCTTCATGCATACTTTCTCCAAAAGTTGTCCGAATCAGCGTATGAATTCATACGAAATCGTCACCTCGTAAAATAGTTACGTTTTCACATGAGAGATGGTGGAAATGCACCCAAGTTACAACATTGCTGCTTAACTGTAAACAGTTCAACTTTGTTTTGTGCTGTGCCTAAAGTGTGGGTACAGGGTAATATCATATGGGTATAAATTCCTTTTTAATTGATTGATTTTAATTAAAGGTGCTCTAAGCGATCCTGGGCGGAGTAACTTCCTGTTGACGTTCGAAGTGTTGTCAAACAAAACAGAGGCTAGCTAGACCCTCCCTCCTCCTCCTCCTCCTCCCCCTCCCCCTCCCCTTCGTGCTTCCTGAAACAGTCATGAACGCGCATTTAAAATCATTCTTGTCGGTTATTGGCTGGAGCATGTTTATTATGATTCGTGGTCCAGGTAGTTTTTGTTGCCGTTTTCGGAGCTTGTGGCGACTACAGAGACTGCGTTTTTTTACAGTGTGTTCAGGGGACAGGCAGCTAGCGGATCGTGAGGAGATGTTTGCTGTATGTGGCAAAAAACGTTTTGGCCTAAAAATGCGTGACATCGCTTAGAGCACCTTTAAGGGTTGTACATAGTTTCCATGACAGTTTAAGAAAAATATTTTCATTACTGCTGAGCTGCCAGTTTGCTGTTTCAAATGATTATTAAACAGCGAGTACAAACTATGCAAAAGTGGCAGCCCTTCTGAATTCGCTTGTTTTCATTGACTGCTTCAAGTGGACTTTAATAGTGGAGTAATGTAGGGAATAGTGAATGAGGGTATAGGGGGCGATTTCAAATACAGCTCTTATGTTCCACCTATAGTTTTTAATTCAACTACTAAAAGAAAAGTGCTGTGTCAGTGGATAAAGACTGTAATTGGGTTAGAAGTGCTTCCCCTTCGGCTCTGTATGAGGCCTCTTTATATTATCGTTTAAGTAAAGCATAAGGAATCATGGTACGTCGGCTCATGAAATACTAATGAGGTGCTGACTCAGTACATTGCTGCAGGGTTCAGTTTGTGTTGTTTCAGAGTATGAGAAGTGCAGTAAGACAATATTCAATCTGCTTTGATATGCTCTTCTGTCCTGATATGACTTCTGATGTGGTGGTGTGGGCTGGCCTATAATTTGATTTAGAGGTTGGTGCCTTTTCCTAGAGGTTAAAACACTGTGGACATCATGCGCTTGCAGGGGAGGACTATGGGGCAGCATTTGAGCAGTAATATTGTTGAAACACACTATTTGAAGACTATTTTGCAGTAAAGAATTGTGTGCTTAAATCCCATCTTTCAACTTAGACCGTATTCAGACCTGTTGATCTTTGTTCCAAAACAGGAACTTAAAGGGAAATAAAATGAGACTAACTAAAGAAGAAAAATTGTCAGGTTTCGAAACAAACGCTCCAAATGAGCCAGATTTGAAAACTAAGGCTTGGTTGAAAATAATGTTTTTTTTTATTTTAATTGATTCTCATTTTGATAAACCGATATTGACTCTTAAATCATAAGAATCTTTTTTTTTCTTTTTTTTTTCTATGCTGTTTTCCTGCATGTAATTACATTTGTAATTCTTTTCTGTAATTGCATCTGTAATCATTTTCTGTAATTGCATCTATAATTACATTGTTGATCCTTCCCTTACACTTTTACCCACCCTTAAACCTACCCATACTATTAAACCTGCTCTAACCTTACCAGTATCCCTCCTCAATAACAGTAAAAGTGTTTTACAATACCTTAAAGGGCAAAAATAAATTAAATTCTGTCATCATTTACTTACTCTAAAGTTGTTCTAAACCTGTCCGAGTTGCTTTGTTCTGCAAAACAAAAAGAAGATTTTTTTGAAGAATGATGGTAACCAAAAAGTTGCTGGGCCCCACTGACTTCCATAGTACTATTTTATTTTTTTAAATACTATGGAAGTCAATGGGGGCCATCAACTGACCCCAAACCTTTTAACAGTAGTGTAAGTAATATATCACTTTAAGAAAACTGTGCCTTCAGCTGTACTCTCTGCAATGCTGTCTTGCATGATTCATGAAAGGCCCTTTATGTAACCCTGCTGGAAATGAAAGGTTGAGGAATGTTTTAGAGGATACAAATATGACTTACAAGTGGGTCTAATGCATAGAGAAAAAACAGATGGACACAGCTGCTTATAAAAGGTTTGCTGAGTGGAGATGAGACAAATTTTTAGAGAAGTGTTGGTGAAATGGTAAAAGATCCTGACAGATACTTCTGTTAAGTTTGTTTCTTTATGTTATCTTTCCAGTTGGTCATCATGGCCGGGACGGTGCTGCTGGCATACTACTTTGAATGCACAGACACGTTTGGGATCCATATCCAGGGATTCTTCTGTAATGACGCTGACCTGATGAAGCCCTACCCCGGGCCGGAGGAGAGCAGCTTCATCCCTCCTCTCATCCTGTACTGCGTGGTGGCAGCTGCGCCCACTGCTATTGTGAGTAGAGATGGGTCAAGATGGTCGACTAGTCCTCCAAACTAGTTAACTGACTAGTTAATTACTGAGGTCAACTTGTTTTAGATTTTTTTTTTTTTTTTTTTTTAGCTTATAGGTATTTAATCAATGTGAGTAACAACAGGTCAAGATGGTCAACTTGTCTTCCAAACTAGTTCAACTTGGTCAACTTGTTTTTAGATTTTTTTTTTTTTTTTTTTTTTTTTTGGTTTTTAGTTTCTGGTGATTTAATTTTTAATTTTAATTTTACAAGGTAAAGGTAAAGAAGTTAACTAATATTAACAAATTAAACCATTTTGAAAAGGTTTACTTTTTAAATGAATGATAAAAAAAGTGATTTCTTTTTTCAATAAAATGTTTTCTTGTGAGAGTTGGACATGAACACCAGAGGGCACTGCAATACCAACACACACAAATACTACATGAATGTTTTTTTTGTATGTTTTTTTTTTTTTTTTTTTAAAGCAAAATTACCTTAACTCTATATTTCAATAAAGTGTAAAACATAAATGGGAAATTAAATGTAATCGGGGTTTCTGTGTGACCAATTTTCTCCTTATAGGCACGTGGACCATAAAACATCAACGACTATAGAAAATTAGAGTGAATTTAATTTTACAGGCTTTGTTTTGGGCCTTTAACAAAAGTTTTGTGAAGCAGTTAAGAATTATACTTCTTTTTTTTCTTTTTTTTTTCTTTTTTTTTTTGGATGTATACATATGAAAATTCTGTCATCTCATCCTCATGTCATTCAGAGAGAGACTGAAATTTAAGTCATTATTCTTGTTGTGCTTTATGTTGCAATTAATGAACATATTCACTGTAGATCCTTGTCATGTTACTGACTTTTATGTTTGGTCAGTCAGTACAAAATGGCATAATTTCCCATTACATCACATATATCGTTCTTGTAATAATTAGATCATTAGAGAAAATTAAGCTTTTATTTTGGGACTGTTACGTTTTTTTTTTTTTTTTTTTCTTCCAGAATTGCAAGGAAAAAAAGTCAGAATTGTGATATAAAAAGTCATAACTACCTTTTTTATTTTTTTGTTCCGTGGTGGTAACAATTTTCCATAGATATGCATACTGTAAATATCATGAAAATTATGTCACAGTGCAACCAAAACTGGCTTTATTTTCTCTAAGTAAAAAAATAAATAAATAAAATATATATATATATATATATATATATATATATATATATATATATATATATATATATATATATATATAATATATTATTATTATTATTATTATTATTATTATGGAATATAACACATTCCCCAAATGGATTTTTGGCCAAATGTTTTTTATGTCTATGTGGTGTTTTTAATATGCTTTAAGACAAACCATGTGCAAATTCATCAGTCAACACCATTGCTGAGTATTTTCTCCTTAAAACTGCAGTGAACAAAAGGCGGGTCTATGATGTATATTACGATGTTATGATGAACTACTTCTCTACTGCGTTTGTAAGGATACTGATTTTTAGATAGCAGCTGTCTGACTCTGAGATGGAGAACGGGAACATGTTTTGTGTAACATTAATAACACATTATTAGCTGTTTGATAACATAGTCAAGCAAAAGTCTAATCATATTAATTACTGTTTTGTGTCTGCTGTTGTAAAGAGTGATACCGTTGTGCTGCGTTTACCTCAGTAATGAATCGTTTCCACTGAGCAGTCTGGTTCAGTACAGTACAGTACGATTTGGGACGGTAAACCATGATGCGGCTTACGTTTTCATCGGCAACAGTATCCTTACTTGATAGGCGTGGTATATGCCGAAAAGTAGCAATTGACGTCATTCTCGTATGAAGAAGAAAGTGACAGTAAACAGCAATGGAGGACATACAGCAGCTTTGTTTGAGCAAAGGCTGAAGGCTGCAAGGAAAAACAGCCGAAAAATACACATTGTGTTGTCATTCCCCTTGTAGTACGCGCAAGTGACGATTCTCTGTCAACCAGTCAATGTTCTGCAGTGAGTGTAGCTCCACCCTTTTGGTACCGGTACTTTTGGTACTATTTTTCTAGGTACCCCAATGGAAGGGTCCCAAAAAAGTGGCATGGTACGGTTTGGAATTAGGGTACCATTCACAACTTCTGGCAAAGGAAACAGCAAAAATTGCATACCATACTCTGCTGTAGTGAACCGTACCGCTCGGTGGAAACAAGCCATAAGTTGACTGAGTGGATCTCTCTGAACTGGCGTGAGAGAGTGGAGGTGGGGCTAATTTGCATATTCATTGATCCACGCTTATTAAATGAGTAAGGTGAGTTACATTCAAGCTATTTTAAGACATGGAAAAATTCACAGGAAAACACGTTTAAATATGTCATTTTGGTGATCAAAGATGAGTTTTAAGGGATAAAATGATTGACTTAGAGGGGACTTTCATCTTTATAACCCTGCCTATATCTCAAGCAACAGACTTGAGTTTCATCTGTATTGTACTATTCCAAGAGATGAATACTGCAGTCCAATTCCATCATTCCAGTCTTACTCCAGAGATATAAAGAACTGCAGCAGCAGCAGCCTCTGGTCTTGATTTTTTTTTTTTTTTCCCTCCCTCCCTATGACATAAACTTTCTCACCTCTGTATGGTAGAAAATAGAAAACTTCCTTTTCGTTTGGTAACTTCAGAATTGGTCAGTGGCTAAGGAATATCCGACTTCAAAGTGTCCTGTGAAATGTTGTATCTTTTAGGTGTAAATTTCCCAAACGGCTCCACTTTTGTCATCATCATTCTTTTCAGCTCAAACACATGTCCTTTCTATGCAAATTCATGCCATCAACAGGACTTTTTTAGTAAATTCCATCTTTTAACTTTTCCATTGTTTCATGACTGTTTTGTCATTTGAATAGAGACCCATGCATGTGCAACATATGACTAATGCATCCAGTTTTTGCAAATCTGCTTTAACTGAAATAGAGACGTTTTTAAGTTTCGAAAAGAGTCTACAGTATTGTATATTGATTTCCTAATGAAGTGTGTGCATGCATAATAAGCTTGTATAATTTCTTTGAAACCTTTGGGTGAAGGAAAAGTTCATGCAATTGATGTTCCAAGGGCATAGACTAGCATAAATAAATTTTTTCAAACATATTTTTGTCTAAGAAACAGAAAAATAATTTAAAGTCTGCATGAAACGGAAGTTGTGATTAGTCTTTTGGAACATCATGAGGGTGAATAAATGATCATTTTCATTTTTGGGTGAAATATTGCTTAAATGTGTTTATACCACTTGATGTTTGAATATTGCTACTTTTCAACAAATGAAATGAGTATTAATTTGGTTTGTTATTAGTGCGAAACTCCATGTTTAGTCACAGTTGGCTTATTAAAAATAATACAAGGGCAAAGTGAACAGATCATCAGAGGTTCACTCAATTTCACGGCACAAAACACTTTTTGTTGAAAGAGTTTGTACTGTCATTCTAACATTCACAAATTCCCAGACCATTTACTTGAAACTTCCAAGAACTGGTAATGATAAAGCCCAAAGTATACTTCGTTTTGTAGCGTACACACACAGTCAAATGCACAGCCTTGAAAAGTATACTTCATTTAACCCTTAAATGCATGACTGTTTCGCCAATCATTCTTACATATTCGGGTCTTTATCGACCCGGATCTATATCTAACACGGAAGGATCTCTACCTGTCGTGATAATATAAAACTCCTCTGATATTAGAGTAACAATTACAGAAGAATAAAATAAATTGTATTTTGTTACCTTTTGGAGCTTGAAAGGGCTCCGTTTGAGCAGATGTTTTATGCCATCATCTCTGTCCTCGTCAGAGCTCATTTCCCAGTAAATTCAGCAAATAATGGGCTAGTTTTATGTTTGAGGTCACGAATATGAGCCGTTCGCGATCTCAAACATATTGTCAGAACTATATAATTTTCAACATCTTCAAAATCAATATTTCAATCGCTAACAGCTTCACCAGATCCATCCAGTGACAGTTACAGTCATATTTGATTGCGTTCAGTACTCGCTCTGCAGTAAATCGCTGAGCCATTTCATGTTTCTCTTATTTTGTTTTCTGTCTAAATGAGTCGTCACTTCAGCATTGTGTATCAGCCATTGCCACCTTATGGAATAAAGGTGAACTGCACTTATTCCGTCATCTAAGATTCAATTATTGTTGTGCAGAAAAAATATACGTACACTCATACACACCTCAGGTCGTTTGCGACCCTATACACTTTTTACAAAAAATGAATACAAAAATAGGCATTCTTTTATAATTCTAAGTCTAAATTTAAAAAATGAACGAGGAGGAGGGTAGTGAATGACGTCCCGGGTCACTAAAGACCCGAGGTATGCATTTAAGGGTTAACTCACAAGCGTACACAGGCGTTCGGCGCATGTGCAGTTTTGAGCAATCTCTCACTACAAGTTACAACCCATGTAAACATCTTTGTATTCTTTCATGCTAGAGGGTACTGAGAGTACTTTTTAACCTCTTGGCACAATCTCTCGTCTATGTTGGCCTCCATTGTCGCTGTAGCTTGCATGTGTTCCAATCTGTTCTGTTTATGCAATTTTTCTTCAACTACATTGTGAATCGACACCCCCACGGCATGGTTGACACCTTACTGCAAAAAAATTAAATGCGCATATGCAACCCGCTCATACGAAGTACGCACAGTTACAAAAATCCGGCGGTGCGCGTATATAGTACGCGCATACTCTTCTGATGACAAAATTCACTTCACGCACACTGTACGCTGACCCTCGCGTACACATAAAAAGTGAAATGGACTTTGGGCTTTTCACGATCAGCAGCTCAGTGTGAACCACTCCTCTTTTCACATGTGATGAAGTTAGCATAACAGTTGTTTATTTACATATTGATGTCTTAAAGGTACAGTAGCAAAAACTAAATGATGACTAAACTGTTTAAATTGAAATTTTGAAACATTGATGTCAATAGCCACTTTTCTACCATCGAGCCAAACCATTCTTGTTGCTTAACTATTCCATTCCATGCCGATCCGGCCGAGCCAGTACGGATACGGTTTCATTTTCCACTGTGGGGCTGATAACAGAGCTCTTTGGAATGTAATACAAATGCGACAGTCGTTATCTTGTTAACGCAAGAGTTTACAGATGGTAAGAGATGTAAATAGCGACCGCTTTTTTGGAGGATGTTCAGATATTTCTGTTTTAAACTTGTTTACTTGACCAGCTACAGAGAAACTGGTAGCCAGGCAACAGACAAGACCAATCCAGTGTCAATACACACATTCTACCAGCATGGTCATTTTTGTTGTTGTTTTAGTGTATGTGCTTATCCACTGACAAACCTGTGGGAAGATTTTGGCACTTTTGCCAATGCTGATTATTTATTAATGGCTGATTAATCAACTTGACCCATTAATACTACTACATTAATACTACAAAAAAAAAAAAAAAACACCAAAACAACATACTTTAGTGAGCTCTCAGAAGTAAAGATACAACACAGATCCAGTGTGTCACTAAACGCATTGGACCAGCACTCTTCAGGTATAACTGGAACTGTTCCTTACTGTTCTTAGAACCATATATCCTGGCGGTGGAAAATGAGCGTTGACACCAAAGTGTGACTGTTTTTGGTGCAAAACACTTGAATAATGTAAGAACTTAAGTGAAGAATATAGCTTCTCTAATTCAAGTGATAAGCAAAAGACCAGAAATTATAAGAGACATGAAACTCACTTGTATCTACATAAGATGCATTAACTGCTTAAATCTAATTAAAAACATTTTTTTTTTCTTTTTTTTTTTTCTTTTTTTTTTGTGTCTGTAGATATTTGTTGGGGAGATCTCCATGTATGTCATGAAGTCCACTAGAGAAGCCCTAATAGCCCAGGAGAAAACCATTGTGACTGGAGAGTGCTGCTACCTAAACCCTCTCATCCGCAGAATCATTCGGTTCATTGGTGAGTCTTCTGTTTTCATCAGTGCTAAACATTTCAGCTCAGTATTGTTTGGTTCTAATATGGATTTTCCAGTGGCCAAAACTGATCTCCTGGCACCATGGTGGCATAATGCATACTTGGATTTATTTTTTTTTGCAGCTAGCGGATAGTGAGATGTTTGCTGTATGTGACAAAAAATGTTTTGGCCTAAAAACGCGTGACATCGCTTAGAGCACCTTTAAGCATGATAAATTAATTTGTAAAATAGGCTTTAAAATAAAAAATAAAAAAATATATAAAATGAACAGACATCTTTCATTTAAACCGGAGAGCACATAGAATGATGACAGGAACCGCTATTTCATTCATTCATGAAACATTTATTATTATTGCTTTAGGGCATGATTGTTATAAATTTATAGAACTTTTAAAAAATGTTGGTCATGTATTATAAATGATAAACCAGTTAATAATATACAAAAACAGTCTGCAGTTTGGCTTTTTCAAATGAAAAAAAAATATTCAAATATATTGTTGAATGGCTATAAGTAGTCATTTTTATTCTTAACATTTGAAAAAAAAAATCCATTTGAAAAAAGTTATTGGTGTTGGCAAAATAGTGTTGATAGTACTTAGTAAAAATATGCTATTAAACAAATATCATTTAAAAAATATACTTCAGGAACTCTCTGTGCAAGTATATTTATGATTACAAATTTGAAAGGGTAAACCCTAAACTAAATTTTTAACATATTTTTTTTAACAGAATTAAAGGTGCCATAGAACCCTTTTTCACAAGATGTAATATAAGTCTAAGGTGTCCCCTGAATGTGTCAAAAGTTTCAGAAAATACCTCATAGATTTTTTTATTATTACATTTTTTAACTGCCTATTTTGGGGCATAATTAAATATGCGCTGAATCAGCGCGTGTCCCCTTTAAATGCTCGCGCTCCCCGCCCCCAAGCTCGCAACTCTATAATACATTGCATAAACAAAGTTCACACATCTAATATAACCCTCAAAATGGATCTTTACAAAATGTTTGTCATGCATGCTGCATGCATGCATCAGATCATGTAAGTATGGAAGTTTACATTTGATTCTGAATGAGTTTCATAGTGCTCCGTGGCTAATGGGGCTAATGCTACACTGTTGGAGAGATTTATGAAGAAGTTGTGTTTATGAAAATAATGAAAATTACAACATGGCTCTGATCTCCGTGAATACAGTAACAAACAATGGTAACTTTAACCACATTTAACAGTACATTAGCAACATGCTAACGAAACATTTAGAAAGACAGTTTACAAATATCACTAAAAATATCATGATATCATGGATCATGTCAGTTATTATCGCTCCATCTGCCATTTTTCGCTATTTTGCTTGCTTACCTGCATAAAGTCTGATGACTCGGGTGTGCAGCTCCAGACGTTAATACTGGCTTGTCTAATGCCTTGAACATGGGCTGGTATATGCAAAAGTTGGGAGTACATATTAATGATCCCGACTGTTGCGTCACAGTCGGTGTTATGTTGAGATTCGCCTGTTCTTCAGAGGTCTTTTGCACAAATCAAATTTACATAAGGAGGAAACCGTGGTGTTTGAGACTCACTGTATGTCATTTCTATGTACAACATGTTCAATTTTCAATTCTAGGGCACCTTTAACAGTGTTTTGAACATCATAGAAGAGAATGTTACCATCCATTAGTTTAAATAGTAGGAGAAAACTAGTTAATTTTTAGCTTTTTTGTGCTATTTTCATCTTACAGGTTTAGTCTTGAAATCAAATTGGTCCCAAATCCAAATATTTTTCCACTTTCAGTTTGGACAGGCAAGTCCGCTTGTCACTAGAAACTTGAAACATTGTAAATAGTGTTAATTTTTTTATGTGTTCCCTGTAAGTTTTATATAGTAGTTTAACTTTGTTGCACTTGTAGTTTAAATTTGTCTTCGTGTCATCATCACAGCATAGGCCTATACACATTGATGACTCAACACTGTCTCTTAATTACTCATGATAATTACTCATGATACTGTGTGTCCTTATCTTATGAGAAGATGCATTGCTTAATTATTCATGACGGCACACAGTGGGGTAAAGGGTAGGATTATATTGTTTTTGTATAGTTTTAATCCACGTCTTTACATTAGGGTAATTTCCCTTATGGATAGGGTTAAACATATAAAGGGTTAGTGGTAGGATTAGGTTTAGTTTTGTGTCGCTAGTCAACCTCTTTATAAGGGCTAATTCCCCTAGGGCTACTTTTATTTAATTCCAGCAAAGAGTAGGATTAGGTCATCTTTAGTAAAGCTTGTTACCTTCTTTATTAAGGAGAACCAAATCATCAGTAGTGAACCTCAGGATCATTGCGTGTTTCGGCCTTTTAATCACTAGACAACCTCCTCTGAGGCGGCCCATCTTGAGATGACCAGTCCCAGACACGTGTCTCCGAAATCATACTAATCAGATCCACAATTGTATTGTTGGGATCCCATTGTCCCTATTATATTGAGATATGCAAATGTTTTCAATTTAAACATATCTAGACCAGCAAATCGAAGGCCAATTTTCGGTAATCCTGGTCCAGCTAATTGCCAAAATATATCCTATTACTAGTCTCGAACCCCAATCTCCCAGATACTAACCTTCCATTACTTACCCTTATACTAACTTGAATACCAACCCATAAAACACTGAAAGGCTCCCCTCCCTATCTGTGTTCTAAATCAACCATTTTTGAGAATTTTGAGAAAAGAACTTATCAAGACCAGCAAATCGAAAGCTCACTGGCTAAAATTAAATAATTCTGGTTCCACATCCCATTCCCAAAACAATTTCTTTTATACTTATTACCGGTCTCAAACCCCAGTCTCTCAGATCTAAATATTGTACTGATTACCCCTACACAAACATGGAAACTTATCCACAGAGACTGAACACTTCCCTCTTTATTTTTATTCTATATATTTTTTTTTGTTTAAGGAATGTGAAATTAAATTTATCCAGACCAGCAAATCGAAAGCCAGTGGGCCAAAATTTGATAATCCTGGTCCAGCATCCCATTCCTCAAAATAATATATATTCCTATTTCCAGTCTAGAACCCCAGTCTCACAGTTCTTAATATTCCACTATTAATCCCTAAACCAACCTATCTATATATTCTCCTATTTTTACTAGTATCAGGACGCTCCTAAATTGTGCCTGCCCTTCTCAAGAATATCTTAAAAACATCTATAAAAACATATTTATTTATTTAACCAATATATCTAGTGCTATTCACTGATGGAAGACTGGTAACCATTTAAGATCCTTTAATCCAGGATCACATTCTCTGCGTGCTGTCCTAATGGACCCAGAGAGGCTGGATACCCACCTCTCTCCCCAGGTATCTCTTCGTTATCACTGCAAGGTATTCCCAGATATGCCCAAAAGAGAACCAGTTTTCAGTTTGAGGAGAATTGACTGGCGGTTGTGTTCAACAGCACACAAGAAGCTTCTACCCGTCATTCTCACATCCATTCAATTAAGCCAAAGTGTCCCTATAATTCACGTACATCTCCTCAATACTGGTGAGTACCCATAATGCATTGCAACCTACTAAATTTTCTTATTCTAATCTATTGTAATAAATTTACTCCCTTATGATTCCTTCCAGACGAAACCTCCAACTCTATATTATATTATGTACCATAATATATATATATATATATATATATATATATATATATATATATATATATATATATATATATATATATATATATATATATATATATATATATATATATATATATAATTACTAGCCATTATTAATTATTTTTATATTTATTTATATAAAAAACAAACTAAAAGATAACCTCAATCTCTAAAATATATCTAATAAAAATATAGTACTGCCTCCTCCCTCTCCTATCCTATTATTCTCTTAGTATTTTATGTCAGTATCAAGGAAATTCTCATATATGATTCTTCCACCTTCTACCCTAAGTATCAATTATAAGAATTAATATAAAATCAAATAAAGTTTTTTTTTTTTTTTTTTTTTTTAATTTGGTCTCGAGCCCCTATCTTCCTGTTAGTAATCCAGTTCTACTAACCACTCTACTATCTTACAGTACCTCCCTACTCCTAACCTAATATGTTCATCCTTATTCACAATTAAATTACCTTCTTATTTTATAATAACCCAATCCTTAATATGTGAGTAGGCCTACTATCCACAAAAAACATGAAATCCCTTATTACTAATATGTATTTGTAAAATAATTTTAAGAACCCTTTCAATGCAATATACTAGCTAGGTCCCAAACCCCAGTCTCCCAGTAACAAACCTAGAGGATTGAAAACAGAAATCTTTTTTTTTTTTTTTTTTTTTTTTTTTGCATTAGGAGGTTATTTTTCTCAAATCAAAGCTATTTCAATCAAAAAACATCTTTACAGATGAAGTTACATATTAACATTGGAGCCCTTCTTTGATACCACCTTAACAACTCTCTCATCCATTAAACTTGTAAGTTTATGTATAGTTTCTGCCTGTATTTCCTTTGAGCCAGAATTGCCTCCCAGAGCTGCAGTTTAGAGGTAAACTGCCATCCACCCTCATAGAGCTTCCTTTTAAGGATGCTCCACAGGTTCTCAATAGGGTTGAGGTCAGGGGATGATGGTGGCCACACCATGATTTTTTTTCTCCCTTTATGCCCATAGCAGCCATGGCCTCGCTGGTATTTTTTGCAGCATGGGATGGTGCATTGTCTTACATGAAAATGATTTTACTCCGGAAGGCACGGTTCTTCTTTTTATACCATAGCAGGAAATGGCCAGTTAGGAACTCCACATATTTTGCTGATGTCATTTTGACACCTTCAGGCACCTTAAAGGGGCCTACCAACTCACTTCCTATGATTCCAGCCAAAAACATCATTCCACCACCTCCTTGCTGACGTTGCAGCCTTGTTGGGACATGGTGGCCATTCACCAACCATCCAGAACTCCATCCATCTGGACCATCCAGTGTAGCACGGCATTCATCAGTGAATAAAAAAGTTTGAAAATTAGTCTTCATAGTTTTCCACATAATCTCCTTGTAGGCATTGCTTAAGCGTGGCCGAAATACAGCTTTTACGCACAACAGCAATCCTCTGGAGGATCCTGCATCGAGAAGATCTTGGGAATCCAGAGGCAGCAGCAGCTTCAAATACCTGGTTGCTACTCATGAGTGGATTTTTCACAGCTGCTCTCTTAATAAGATGAATTAGCCTTACAGAAACTTTCCTTAATACTCCTTTATCTGAACAAACTCGTCTACATTCTGAATCGCATTCAAATCTTTTCACAGTACAATGATTTCTCTTAATTTTTCGTGAAATATCCAGTGTTTTCATACCTTTTGCAAGATACTGCACTTTCACGCTTTTCATCTGCAGAAAGATCTTTCTTTTTCCCCATATTGCATTAAACCTGTGACTTAATATTAATAATTAATAAAAGGCTTAATAATGTGGACCAACCTCCTTAAGTACTTTCACTTTAATTTGGCTCACCTGGCAAATGAATTACCAAACCTGTCTGAGATTGATGTCAGTGATGTAAACTGACAGGAGAAGCGGCACAATTAACAATTTTAATTGAAAAAAATAAAAATAAAATGTTTGTTTAATTGAAATTGAATTTGCATAATAATTTGGAACACAGTGTATTCTTCCCCAATTTAGGTTGTGTTCCAGTCCCCTCTGATATTCTCTAGGCCATGTTTCATAAATTGTGAAACAATATGACCTTTGCCTCTCTCTCCTCTTCCTATCGTGTATCTATGTGCTGCCATCCTTGTTCCAATTGAGTTTTTTGTCTCACCCACATATCTCATCCCACATTTGTTGCAGCTCATCAAATAAACATGTAGGCCTGTTTAGAGGTATAAGTTGAGGCAATTCAAACACCTTATCACTCACTCCTCTCTCACATATTTACGGATCCTTCCTTTTGTTTTGTTTTTCATTGGGTTTAGATAGCTTAATGTGTACCAAATAGTCACCCAAATTTTTGCTCCTCCTGTAGGCTACTACCATTCTGTATTGTTGCTTCATAGCCTGACCTTGAGTATGTTTGTTATAGTTACTCTTCAGTTTCCTAGCCAATTTCTTGGTAATTTTAGAATACGTCATAATCAGTGTTAAAATCCTTCTTTTCTGTTCTCCCTTACTCTTATCCATTTTTTTCGCAGTCTTTCCTAACCTGCCTTAAAATCTGTCTAGGATATCCTCTCTTCTTTAAGGCCTGAAAAAAGACCTTCTCTGCCTCTTTTATTCTTCTTCAATGTACATATCCTCCTAAATCTAAATTGTCTTTAAGAACATGTTTATAATGATCACTGCTATAAATTAATAAAGCATGCATATGTAAGCTTGTAACACACCATAGTGCAGGGGTAGGCAAGTTCGGTCCCAGAGAGCCGCTGTCCTGCAGAGTTTAGCTCCAACCCTGAAAAAAAACCTTCAGCTGCCTATAGCCTTAGTAATCCTGAAGAGCTTAATTTGCTTGTTCAGGTGTGTTTGATTAAGGTTGGAGCTAAACTCAGCAGGACAGCGGCTCTCTAGGACCGAACTTGCCTAACCCTGCCATAGTGTCTAGTCTCCCTGTAGCCTCAAGTTCAGGGCCTCTGAACACTGTGGTGTCTAAAAAGTTAATCTCATCCATTTTTAATTCCTACTTGACCTTAATCGATCCATGATGTTCATCTAATATGTTGACAAATTCCCGAAAGTCCTCTTCTGAATGGTCCCACTCTCTCCAAATGTCATCCAAATATCAGAAATAGCAGGTAGGCAGCTTTGTTCATTTCTGAAACACCGTCTCTTCCCACTCAGCCATATAAATGTTTGCATATGCTGGTGCGAAGCGCTTACCCATGGCGGTCCCCCAAATTCAAATTCGCTCTTCGTGAGACTCAATTCCAACAGTCTTAAAATAGCCGCTTCTGGTCTGTTTTGTTCCAGATATTTTTTAACCACTCTCTTACCTCTCTCAATCCTTTATCTGTCTCTATATTCATGTACAGGCTTTCAACGTCCATAGAAAACAGTCTTGCCCCCTGGTTCAATTTCAAATTCTTCACCTTATCCAGAAAATTGTAAGTATCCTTAATGTAACAAGTATGTTTTGTGGAAAGAGGATTAAGATGGAGGTCTATAAACTCTCCTACACCATCAGAAACAATTGGTCTGCCCGGAGGCATATTCGGAAATGGCCATGAAGCTTTTTCCTCCTCCCTTTTGGTACCCCTTGTAATATTATGTATTCCACTTGTGTTTTTGTGAGGTAGCCTTCCTTTTGTAATGTATCCATTTTTTTATTATTATTTCCACTGAATTCATGTAGATGGGTTCTTCTAAAGGTCTAAAAAATTCCTGATCTTCCAGTTGTCGATTAACCACCTTGACATATTGCTCCCTATCCATAACCACCACAACACTTCCTTTGTCTGCTGGTTTAATAACTAGGGAAGTGTCCGCACTTAACCTTTTTAAGGTTTCCCTTTCCCCTTTTGTAACATTCCAGTCTTCTTTCTCCACAAACCATCCACTAACCAGCTTTCTATCTTCCTTCTATCAAATCCCATACCATTTCTGAAATTTGTTCATTCCTGCTGGGCTCCCACCCAGTGTTCAATCTAAATGAGACCTTTGCCCAATCCTCATCCTGACTTCCACCAAAATGGTCGGCCAAATTTATCCTTCTATGATACTCTCTAACACTGGTTTCTATCTGTAATCTATGTGTATATTTTCTCTCACAGTCCAATCTTGGTACACATGACAGTCCATGTTCCAAAAGTTTTATTTTGTCTGTATTCAAATCTACTAGTTGGGTGAGGTTCATCACGGTCCCAGATGTTTTTTGGCTCACATGATGCCTCCCCCCTCCTAGTTTAAATGGGTGTACCAATGGTTTAGTGCAGTTTCTCCAGTCAAATGGATCAAATCCTTCTCCGTTTGAAACTTACTGTAGGGCAAGTGGGCTATTCTCTTTCCAGATTCATCAATCATGATGTTTAATTCCCTCAAAACCTTTTTCTGTCTTTATGGTAACTCTTCTTAGTTTATTCTACTGTAGGTATCTTGATTACAGCGTTAGGGAATGTAGCCTGCGCCGCCCCTATCATTCTACCAAATGTTCTTTGTGTATGGAAGTAAGGTTTCGGTTGTTCATACCAAAGTATATAATTACTTTTGAAACTTCTGTACTCACCGGTGTCTTGTGTTTTAATATCCTGTGGGCGTGTGCCAGCTGCGCCCTTGGGTAACTGACTACCTGAACACTATTGTCCTTAATGGTAAGGATTACAACCCTCTACAATGCGAATAAATCACTCGCATGTGTGAAAATTTCACGCTGGGTGACCTAAGAAATGTCTAATTAGCAAATGGCTAGTAAATTGTATGATTTCAGTTGCCTGTGATTTGAGTTAGAGGCAAAAGATTAGCGCAGATATAATATCATTGCCTGTTGAACTTTATGCATCGTTGCTTGGCTGAGAGTGCCCTCTGTCACTTAATCTCACACACGCGCACTCAGTGTGAGAGAAAGAAAGATGCTTACACATGCCACGTAAAGAGAATTGACGCTGTTCCGATTGGTACAGTGCTGCATCATCATGAAAGTGTATCATTTGCACGTGTTTTTAAGCCTTTCCAATTTAAACATTCAAGCACAAGACGTGAAAATAACACATCCGAAGTGCGCGCCCAGAAAGGCACGTCTGACAGCACACGACAACAGAATTGAGCTCTCTTTCGTGTCGTCTTGCGCTTGAAAGGACAATTTCACACAAAATTATGTCAAAATTCCCGTCTTGGCAAGTATCCTAGTAAACATAGTCTGTTATGTCTTAAGTGAACGTAAAGAGTCAAGAAAGAAAACGCATGTGTATCAGTTTATTGGATCACTCAATGCTCTCGACATAATTTTTGTTATAGTGTGTTTATTTTTGCTATTGCTTGTGGTTTGATTATTTGTTCTTATTTTATTGCAGACTGTTTACTTGTCTTTGATAGCATTTGAAATTTATATTTTATATTTATATTTTATTTATATTATATTTATGTAGTTTTTTTTTTTTCTTTTTTTTTTTTCATTTGCATTGTTCTTGCATTTCATGTAAAATGTAAAAAAAAAAAAAAAAAAAAAAAACTTGTCAATGGCGACTCGAGCTTTAATGTGTCTGTAAAGGGTTGGGTTAGGGGACAGGACAGAATATACAGTTTTTGCAATATTAAAATCATATTGTCTATGGAAAGTCCCCATAAAACATGGAAACCCAACAGAGCTATATTTCACAATACCTTCTTTTGGGGGATGTCCTCATTTGTAAAAAATGGTATAATAATAAAATGTTGTTTGTTTTTGTTTTTGTTTTTAGCATTTGTAACAATTCTGAAGGTTTTCTGTCACGGTCAGAGTGTGGAATATGATATAGTATTTATATATAGCTTTTTATAAAAAAATTATAGGTAGCTAAGTTTGTGTGCTTATCCACTGGGAAACATGCGAGTAGATTGTGACACTTTGGCCAGCTTTGGCATATTATTACTTAATGGCTGATTAATTAAGCCCATTAATACTAACAATACCAAAGCAAACTCCACTGGTAATACTTTAGTGAGCTCTCAGAAGTAAAAGTGCAACACGTATCCAATAAATCTTTGACTTTGTTAGTGGTATGATTTACCTGGAGATTTTAAAGTAAAAGTTTTAAAGTAAAACTGCTGAGCTGTGGCTGTTTTATTGATTAGAAACAGACAGGACGCACAACACTACCTCCAAAACACATAAATTTTAAATGTTTTCTACAGACATAATGACAGACACAATCAACAAAACTTTCCAAGAAAACTTCCACTCACATTATTTCTTTTATACATTCATATTTATTTTAGTGCACATTTCCATGTTGCCAACCAAGTGCTTGAGTGCTTGCAGTTGATTTAATGGATATGATGCATAATGTAGTGGAGACTCTAGTAATGGTGTCCTCTGAGGCTTGGGATTGCAGTGTTATGGACCACAGTATTGCAGCCTTTTCACAATATTGAGCAGTTTTGGCCTGAGAAAATCCCAGCCCTCTTTTGTCTTTCTCTCTTCAGTGGTGGTCTTGTTTTCAGTAGCTCAACTTTTTGGTCATATAGGAACTCCACTATATTGCCAAATCATATACAACCATGTCTCACAGGTTAGATCTATGAATATTATTATAGCCCAGTGGCTGTGACCCAACAGCCTGTGCATACTGACACACAATACCCACTCACTAGTTGTTTTTGTTTAAAGGAATGGCTGTTCTGTTCTCCGTTTTACTCCGTTAAAAATCATTTGCACACTCATCTTTATTTTCTTTTCTTTTTCTATCTGAATATGTAGAAACATTGAAAGCATAGTCTCCATGTTTTGCTCAAAAGTTTATGCGATTGCTGCCGGTCCGCCGTGCAGTACAGTTTTGCCGTGTACTAAGCAGCTTTGACACGATTATCAGGTTAATGACTTGTAACGTGTGCAATGGCTCAGGGCCTTCTGAGTGTCCGAACCCGCCTTTAGAAACATGAGACTTACCGGCAACAGGATGAAACAAATAATACACAACAAAGTAACTTGGCAAACAAGAGGGCTTTTAGGTGTGTTCATGCCATCTCGTAATTACTGTATTTATGAGATTCCAACTTGTAAAAAACGTTTGCGCCCTCATAATTACAACTTGTAAACTGGGAATTTTCTGAGAGCTCCAACTTGTACCATGTGACTGCTGTATCACCTGACCACTGCAGATTAATTTAGGCATTGATAGTGTTGCCATAGAAATGCATAATTTCTAGTCTGAGGACGTGAACAGCACAGAGTAGAACGTCACGTGTTGTCATCTCGAAATTATGGGAATTACGACATGGTGTGAAAGCAGCTTAAATACAAGACTATGGGGATCACATGACAAAAACAACCAATGAACAGACAGAACAATTGAAACAAGAACCAATGAAAACAGAACACACAAAGAAAAATAACCACATGATAGGATCACATGAGTGTAACAGGGAATCACATGACATGAACCAGGAAATACAAGACATGACATGATAAACATGAATTGAAAACATGAAACAAGTACCAAAATCTAGACGGACGTGATAACATGTTGGTTAATATTTTATTCCTTGCAAGATTACAAATCAGCTGGAAAATGTCAGACTGTGGAGTTTGCATAACTAGAGGACATCATAATTACATGCATAAGATATTAAGCTTAGTAGAGTAGTTTTGTTTGTGCCAAATGGTGTATGCAAATTTAGCTTTTGCTCTAGTGGGCATTTGTAATTACTTCTGGATGAAGATAAAAGTAACATTGTTCCATCAAGATTGAATTTGTATTCATGGGCATCCTCCAAACCCTTGTCTGATTTGCTTATATTTTCTGAGCTTTGATTGGGAGCAACAAGCTGAATATATTTTTGCCAATGTTTTTTTTTTTTTTTTTAACCGCAGGTGTCTTCGCGTTTGGCCTGTTTGCCACCGACATCTTTGTCAACGCCGGCCAGATAGTGACTGGCAATCTGGCGCCATACTTCCTGAGCGTCTGCAAGCCAAATTACACTGGGATGGATTGTCACTTCAGCCACCAGTTCATCGTCAATGGAAACATCTGCACTGGGAACCAGGTGGTGGTGGAGAGAGCCAGGAGGTCTTTCCCATCCAAAGATGCTTCGCTCAGTGTCTACTCTGCTGTCTACGTTACTGTAAGATACTAGTGTGCATCCTAAGTAGTCTGTTGTTGCATTTTTTTTTTTTTTTTTTTTTTTTTATTACTATTATATGTTAACTTGATTTTAACTGGCCCATAAACTATTTAAAAGCTTCCTAATTCTGTTTAGGAGGACTCCTACAGCTTACAGTGGTAGACCAGTCTGCTTTCATAACCTATTCAGCTCCAGAGGCTTCCTAAAGCTCAGTTGATTGTACATACTGTAAAGACTGTAACAATGGCGTCGATTTTACCATATCAAACTGAGCGCGAGTTTTAAAGCTGTTGATATAATTGAAAAAAAAAAAAAAAAACTACAGCAATTTGTATATTCTCAAATGTCAGGGTGGCACAGCTGCAAACGTGATTTTTTTTTTTTTTTTTTTTTTTTTTTTTGAATTGACAAAGTAATGGCAGTAAACATAATGCATCATTCTAGATGACTCCAACTGATCCTTGTGGATCAAAAAAACTGATAGTTTCAAGTATGGGCAGGTTGGTACACTTTCCATGTCTAGTGGTACAACTACAGTGTGTGTGTGTGTGTGTGTGTGTATATATATATATATATATATATATATATATATATATATATATATATATATATATATATATATATATATATATACACACAATATATTTATTTTATATATTTATTCATGATAAAACACGGCTATGACCACTTCACCCAATGGTTCTGTAACACCCTTAGCAACCACTCTTAGCAATGTAAACTGAATTGAAGCTTACTGTATTATGTAGAACTAGAAGAGTATTGCGAGAAAGAGATCGATTGAACGAGTTTATTACCTGCATTCAGATTTTGCATTTTCCTTCAGGTCAGTCCTATGTTCGTAATAAAAATTCTGTTTAAATGTCCGATGTATTATCTTGTCCTTTTAACAGTTAAGGGGTTTTCCCGTGACTGACAGCGCTAGTCAAAGCATTTATCAGTTGTGTCTTGTTCCGTGTTCACAACAATTCAGTCTTTTCAATGTAAAAGTCTTCGCTACTGACTAACACTCATAAAGACAGTCTTTGGCTAATGGCGTAATAATGTAACTTCTGTTGCTGTTCATGGTCAGGGACTATTTTTTTTTTCCGGCAGAAGAAAGGCTTTTAGTGAAAGTTTACTTCATGAAAGTTGCATTGATACATATTTTTGACTTTAATATTTGTATTGTGTGGTAACCGTCTCATAAAAGCAATCAGCTTCTCGTACCTTATTGCTTACATATATTTTATGTATAGTGCATAGCAGTTAGACACCTAATATAAAGTGTGACTGTTTAATCTTATGCAGTTGGATACCATACTAGTGAAATTCTCAATACCAATTTAGATACCAAAATGCATGCATCCTCTAAATATTTCTCAATTATGTAAGGTCAGAAAAAAGATAATGGAAAAAAATCGCAAGTAAAAATAATAGAAGAAAGATACAAATGTAGTATATGGTGCTTGATGTTTTTCACATGTCTAACAGCAGTATTCAATTAAACATTTAGAAAATAAAATGCAAAGGAAATACACAGAGTACAAACGTAAAATAACTGAAGTACTAAAAACTTATGATGTAAAACTGAAGTACTAAAATAATTTACACATGTATAGATATCACCTACTGTACATTACCTACTGTAACTACAGTGAAATCAGGTTTCTCACTGATTTCGTATAGGCCTTTAATCTGTTTTATTGTCAGGTTAGTGATGTTGAATTGCCAGAGTTTGTGGGGTTTTTTTTCTCTTTTTTTTCCCCTCTCTTCTCTTTTCGTTATCTGTCTTTCATGGGAATAAGAGGTTATTTACTTGAATTCCGTTCTCCATAATTGGCAATAATTTCCCTGAGGTGGAGCAAGTGCTGTGTATTTAAGCTTAATTTCCTCACATTCACCTGCTGCACAATAAATTCAGTGAATTAATCGGTTCCTCAATACGCGTGTGTGTGTGTGTGTGTGTGTGTGTGTGTGTGCGTGTGTGTGTGCGTGTGTGTGTGCGTGTGTGTGTGTGTGTGTGTGTGTGTGTGTGTGTGTGCGTGTGCGTGTGCGTGTGCATGCACGTTTGCCTGTTTCAGATGTACATCACGAGCACCATCAAGACGAAAAGCAGTCGCCTGGCCAAGCCTGTACTTTGTCTGGGAATCCTGTGCGCTGCTTTCCTTACCGGCCTGAACCGAGTATCAGAATACCGCAATCACTGCTCTGACGTTATTGCTGGCTTCATATTAGGAAGCTCCATATCTCTTTTTCTGGTGGGTTTATAGTTTAATGTCATTGTTTTACTCAAATAATAAAAATCTATATTTGGTCATTGTTAAATATGTTTTTAATATATATTTTGTCTCTGATAGTTTTTTCTCCTCTATTGATATATGGCTTACAAAATACACAAAAAATTGTGCTGTGGAGGAGTTTATTTGTATATGACATTGACATCTTTAGTAAATAACGTGATGCATCATAAAATCTGCTCACAAACGGGTCACAAATTGATTAGATTATTTTGGTACCCATGCAAGTATTTGGATGAACATTTTTTTTAACTGTTTGAACATTTACAATGTTCCAAAAGATTTATATTTCAAATACTATTCCTTTTGAACTTTTTGTTTTTCAAAGAATCCTGAATGTGTATAGGCCTTCAAAATATATTAAAGTAGAACCCAAGTATTTCAAATTGTATTTCAGAATATTACTGATTTTACTGTGTTTTTGTGCTAACTGAGTATTTGTGTTCGCCATGTTTTCTGACTGAAGTGTTATTGAAAATCTTCCCTGTCCCTTTCACTGTAGTTTTCAAAATCATTAGGTTCCACTTTATAAATAATGGCATATGTTTTGAAATGAAATGATCTTTTTTCTTCTTTTGACTTGGCTTAAGTAGGTATGATAACCATCCCAATCTTCAAAATATATCTTCTCATCTGTGTAGGGAATCTGTGTAGTGAACAACTTCAAAGGGACCCACTCCACTCCTACCAAGCAGAAACAGGAGGATTACCGCGGTCTTCCCTTGATGACATTCCCCCGTGTGGAAAGCCCTTTGGAGACACTCAGCGCACAGGTAATGTCTTCTATGGCCTTCAGTAAATCATCTATCCGTCATGCTTCTCACAATCATCTCTTGGTATTTTACACATTGTATAATAACTTGCATTAATTAGTCATTTCTCTAAGGATTATCACACAACCAAGAGTGTTGTTGCACTGAATATCAGCACAGTCACAGGTATGAGACCATGTTGATATTCAGTACAACAGCACAAATGTGATGTTACAGTTATGTAAACAATCATTTAATATAGAGTAACTTACATTTCAGGCACAATGTGGTTATTTTATTTATTTTCATTTCGCTAACGCATCATGTATATCAATATTTGCTGAAAAAAAAAAGAAGCAAATTAAGCTAAATTATGTTCATCAATGACATTACATCATTGTGGCATACTAGTAAATTTCTATATCCATTATCATTGGATACAGAAAGATATAGCTTCAGGATATTACACAATAATTTGTGATTAATTATGTAAATTTGTCATTGTGAAATATGTATTTCTATTCTTCACCTTCAGAAGTAATCCCAAAATAAATAAGTTTCTGTCTGTGTATGGCTGGCTTGCATTTTGTAAACCCCACTGAAATTTTAGGCGCCCCTGCAGTAGTTCCATTATTTGGCCCCTGAGTAAAAAATAGATTTGATTTTTCAGTTTTCCATTTATTCTTCAAAAAGACTCATTTTATCACCTTATACAGCAGGGAGATCCAATGCTGCTTCATTTTGACACTGTTTGCAGCAGAGAAAATCTTGTCAGACAACTCTATTGACAGCCAGCCAGTAAAATGCTCTGAGCGCCTGAGCAACAGATGTCGGTCAGAGTAATCCCCCTTTGCTTTGGACACCCGCTTAACATCCTAGTGCAATTTAGAGCTGGCTACGCAAGTCATTGTGTTTGGGAAACAAGAAAAATCAGGTGTTCTGTCACGAACTGGACAAGTACAATAATCGAAACAGTCGATTCAACGGGAATTGGCACTGAAAAATTACGTTCTGCTCTGTGGCTCTCTGGAGTTTCCGTTAAATGCACCTGACTGATAATAAGCATTTAAGTGACAAGTCAAATGCTTATTACCATCTGGAACGGCACAGCATGACTCTGAATCCAATTTTGTTTGTCTTTCAGAACCATTCGGCATCCATGACTGAAGTCACATGACTAAGGGGGCAGCACAGAGTCACTTTCGCTTCACCTCAACACTTCTAGGCACAAAAAGTTTTTTGTACTGTGGCATACTGTAAAAAAAAAAAGAAGAAGAAAAAATACAGTATTATGTTGTAACTAGTTGTACCTAGAAGCAGCTGTTTTGTACATTTTGTATAAGAGAGTGCTGTAGCTTTTCCTCATAATGTCAACACTACTCAATTCATGTCCAGATTTCTGCCTTCTTTGTCATATTTTACATCACAAAGTAAATATATACAGTCTATATATAATGTAATTCAAATATCGATGTTGTTATGTGGTATTTGTACAAAGAATGATTTTATTTAGATTTTTTTCCTGTACATTTTTGGACAAAGATCATTTTGTATTCTTTTTTGTTATCTGTATAAAGCATTTTGATCAATTTGCCTGCTGATTTTCCAGGAATGTTTTTGGTATACCTATTTTTTGGTGTAAGATTTAAAGAAAACATGTTGAATTGTTACACGTCGTTGTATCTCATTCTCCTCGGGCATCTTTGAATGGCCATGTACTCAGCATGTAATACACAACACTGTTTGAATAACCTGTTTTTCCCAACTTGTGTTTTGTTTTTCTTTAAAGTTTGCGTTTCATTTGAAATGCTGAATATATTTTCCTGAGTAGTCTGTCAATAAATAGTCTGTAGCTGAGTCCAATAACTTGAGTTGGTTTCATTTTTAAGAATGTTAATGTAGCTTGTGCCATAATCTCATGATGACAAGAATGCTTTTACTCCTACTACCACTTTGATTAAAAACATGTTGTTGTGTTTCTTTTTTTTTTCCTCAGCCAGGTGATGTTTAAAGGTGTCTTATGCTTTTTTACATTTTCACCGTTCTTTAGTGTGTAATGTTGCTGTATGAGCATGAAAAAGTCTGCAAAGTTACAAAGCAAAAACTCACTCCATAGTGAATTATTCTCTATATCCCTAAGCACTGATTCTGAACTTCCTGAAACTCCTCAATAGTAGTGTTGAGTTCCCTTTCGAATGGGAACTCGCACTGCATCCGAAGACACTTTAGGGAATGCCTTGGTGTGACGATGTCTGAAGTAAGAATATAAAGAGACAATGGCATTGGCCTGAAACAGCCCGTGACGTCACTCTAGTGCGACCGTAAGTATAAAAGGAGCACCTGGAGTACACGTCATCAGCTCTTTTGTCTTCAGGTGACCCTTTATTTGAAGTGTTTTTTTCCTCTGACAAGCACTTTAGGAAGTGTGTTCCCCTAAACATGATATTTGCATTATTTGTTTGGGAGAGGATCATGTGCGTTCCATTCTCGAGGGAGCGGAATGCGCAGATTGTTTGAGCTTTTCTATGAAAAAGCTCTGTTCATGCCTGGCCCTTTTCTTGAGGGAATCGGAACAGGCGTCGGTCCCCAGGGGATCATGAACTGCTGCAGCTTAAGCACAGTGGAGATTGAGATCCCTGGGGCTTCTTAGGTCGAGCTGGCAGAAGACTTTGAATGAGGCATGTCTCTTTCTCATTCCTCTGCCACCGACATGATCGCTGAGCCAGATGAGGACGTTCTTTCATTAGAATCATCCGATCTGGCGTATAGCGCTCTTCTGGCTTCGAGCCTAGAAAAGCAGGATGTGGCTGCGCTGGGCGAGGATGTTCTTATAGAGCCCTCACAGCCTGCCTGCCCCGAGTACAGTGAGCTGCTGGAGGTTATGGCCCACACTATACAGCAGTTAGATCTTCCTTGAAAGCATGAAACGCCACAGTTCGCTCGTGGCAGATTAGTGTTCGGCCCTTTTTTGTGGCCGCCTTGTTAAACTGCCTTTAAAGGTGAGCATGGTTGGCTAAGACTAGTGCTCATCTGGATTTAATTAGACAGTGTTATTGTCTGTTGGCTCCTTTAAGCCACCATGATAACCTGTCTCTTGGGTTCAGCATGACTGGCATATTCAGTCAGCAATGTCAAGCGTTTGGCTTTTTGTCAAGCCGCCTTGATAAACTGTTATTTATTTGAGTGTGTTTGGCCCCCTCTCGTTATATCTCTCCGCTGGGGCCTCCTCTCATTTGAGCCCTAACTAGGCTGCTTTTCAAGTTCGGCCTTCTTAGCCGCCTTGATGAGCAGTCTATTCGTTGAGCATGCTTGGCCTCCTCTCACTAAAGAGGGTCCTTCTGAAGTGGACGTTGCTCTATTGGGTTAATTTTAGTCAGTGACATCGAGTGCTCGTGCTTTTGTGAGGCCGCCTTGGTAGACTGTGTTTGTATTTGAGTGAGTTCGGCCATCTCTCGCTATAGAGAGTTGTTCTGCTGAGGCCGCTGCTCATTTGAACCCAGTCTGGGCTGTTTATCAAGACAGCTCTTTTAGTCGCTTTGAGCGGCCTATTTATTGAGCATGCTTGGCCTCCTCTCACTATAGAGTGTTCTTGGGCATGAGCTGGGGTCTTTGGCCTTAAGGAAGAGTGTCACCGACAGCCGTGCTGACCTGGTGAGGGATTTGTCTTCCAGTATTTTTCCTGTTTGCCACCTTATGCTTGTCATCTTATCAAGGCGGTTATTCCCTCAGCATGGTGAAGTGGGTATTCCTTCCCCAAAGAGTTCCCAGTCGAACAGGAACGTCTCAGGTTACACATGTAACCATGGTTCCCTGAGAAGGGTAATGAGACACTGCATCTCGCTGCCATGCTTTGGTTTACCCGGCCAGGTCACCTTCAGACAAATGCTGATGACATGTACTCCAGGTGCTCTTTTATACTCACGGTCGCACTAGAGCAGTGGTCTTCACAATTTTTTTTTTTCTTTTTTTCATGAGAGCCACACTGATAGGACAAAGTCAATAGGAGAGCCACTTTTACCGCAAGTTACATTCAGTACATGAAAAAATACTATAGTAATTTATATAGTAAATACTCTAATAAATACTATAGTAAATAGTGTTTTTGAACCATACTATAGTAAATTGTAGTATACTTTAGTATTTACAACACTTTAATAAATGCTACAACATACTGTAGTATTAACTAGTGAACTGATAAACTGTAATAAATACTGTAGTTTACTTTAGTTTTTACTAGTGTATTGTAGTATAATATACCCTATAGTTGTAGAAAACTTAGTACAGTGTTGGGTAAAGTAATTTGTTTATATTACTATAGTTGTTATATTACCACAGCAACTATAGAATTACCACAACAAATTAATTCAAGTACTTTACTAGTAGTGTTAAAAACACCATAGTATTTACTATAAATTACTATAGTATTTTGTCATGTTCATAAATAGCATATCTGCTTATCAATCTGTCATCCCTGAACATACAACATGCAATGCAATAAATACAAAAGGCGGCAAAAAACATTCTTTATCATTTACCAGTCAAATTTGTAATTGAGACAAAATAATTTCCCTTAATGACAAAAAAAGCAGGATTACCTTGCTGGGATAAGCGGAAGTATGCATTTCCTTGACTTTCTTCATGCAGTTTTTGTAGCTTGTCTAGCATCGTCATGCCAAGGCATTCCCCAAAATGTCTTCGGACGCAGTGTCTCGTTCCCCTTTTCAGGGAACAATGGTTACATGCGTAACCTGAGCCGTTTTCTTTCTCGAACATACGTCACAGTATTCCTCATTAAAAATTCCAGCTGGAGGCATACGCAATATAAAGGTTAGAGGCCTGGATGAGCTCCATTAGTAGTGTGTTGAATCTTGCGGTTATGGTAAGGGGTGTGGCATTTCCCAAACATGCTCAAAGAATACTGAATCTGTTTTTATGCAAGTGAGATGAGTAAATGCTCACATTTATTCTACACAGTTTATGCAGCGCACACAATGCCTCTGTGATTACTTACGAGTTCTCTCAATATAGGGACAGGAGAGCTGTTACTCAATAAATGGGGAAAAGTAAACTTGCTTTACTTGTTTGAAAAAGTAACTGTGATATTTTGTTATAAATTTAAAAGTAATGTGTTACTTTACTAGGGGTAACGTGTTACACCAACACTGGAGTTATGTCATATAATTTGAGATGATACTTTGTTATATTGATATATATTGATAGTGTTATTAATGTACCATATACATTTCTAAATTTCCATATAAATATCTGCCTATTCATTGAAAAAATAGTATGTAAACTGTTTCCATTATAACTATAAAAACAACAGAATTAACTTACATTGTTACATGACCACATATTTAATTTTAGTGTTTAGGTATCATTTTATCTTTTTTTGCATTTTTGTGTAAATATGTAAAAATGAGTCCAGATGTTAAAAAGCAGGATTAATATTACTTCTGGTTCATTGCATTGTGGGATGTAGTGTTCCATATGGTGTGCTCTAGTTTTATATTACACATTTTGGTAACTACCTCTTCAATATATTCCATGCACACTGTGCAAAAACAGTGTGAACAGCAAGGAAATCTGCAATTCCAAACGTGCCACAGTAGTTGTTTACATGCTTACAAATAATCTGTTAACAACTCATGAGGCTAATATTTTTCCGTATATAGAATTTTGAAATGTTGCTTCTAATTCTTGTTTTTTTTTCTGGAGTAAAGTGATGCGAAGTCAGCTTCTTTGATATAGTATTTCTACTTACGTTTGAAATGTTATGTTTTAACACTCCAGTTATGGATATGTTGAATGACATGATTTTTTTTTTTTTTTTTTTTTTTTGTAGTAAATATCTAAAATATCTACATTTCAAGAAGACAAAAAAAAAAAAATGCATAAAATATGCACTTACATACAGTACTGTGCAAAAGCCTTCAGCCACCATTAGATGTTGTTTTAGCAATGATATAATGACCATATATAATTATTTTATGTGTCTTTATTAGAATATAAACAGAAATTACAGTAAATTTGTATGCAGTATTAAAAACAGAAAAAGAAAAAAAAATCAGGAAAAAAGCAAGTATTTATTGATCTCCCCTTACACTTGAGCAATATCAGGAAACGCCTCGGGTTACTTGTGTAACCCTGGTTCCCTGAATAGGGAACGAGATGCATTGGGATCACCTCTGTGTGATTACATCTTGAAGCTCTTGTGAAATCGAACCAATGGCATGACGGGACGTCAGAAGCGGGTGATGTCATGGACCTGGAAACTATAAAGCATACCTGAGAACAAAAACACACGCTTCTGATTGGCTGAAGCAAGATGCTCACAGGCATGCAGGGAGTATGGCAGGGCGATGCAGCGTCTCGTTCCCTATTCAGGGAACCAGGGTTACACAAGTAACCCGAGACGTTCCCTTTCATGGGAACTTCGAACTGCGTCGAGGCGCTTTGGGAACCCTATCCCAACTACGCCATAATGCCCAGTGCCTGTCTGGTTTCATTGAGACGAGAGCACAGCAGACCCCGGAGTGGAGCCCAAATCAAGGTTGTAAAACCTAATAAAGATATGCTGAGAGGACCACCCAGCCGCATCACATATCTCATGGAGGGGGACCCCCAAGATCAAAGCCTTTGAGGCAGCCATACCCATAGTAGAGTGAGCCCGGACAGCCAAGGATGAATGCTGTCCGGAGGACTCATAAGCAAGAGAGATGGCCTCGACCACCCACTTGCTCATTCTCTGCTTAGACACAGGGCCCCCTTTTTTAGGATACCCATAGCAAACAAATAACTGTTCAGTTTTTCACCACAGGGCAACATATAAGTGTCTAACGCCCTAACTGGGCACAGCAGATTAAGTTTCTGATCCGGATTAGTAAAAGGAGGAGGACAAAAGGCCAAGAGTACATTCGGCCCTGGGACGTTGGTGGGGACCTTGGGTATATAACCAGGTCTTGAATGAAGGAAAGCCTTGACCATATCAGGCACAAATTCCAAACATGAGGGAGCAACCAAAAGTGCTTGAAAATCTCCAATTCTTTTAAGAGATGAAATTGCCAACAGGAAGTTTTAAGAGTGAGGAATCTCTCAGACACCACCTCTAATGGTTCGAAGGGAGCCTCAGCTAACCCTTCCAACACAATAGCCAAGGCTGGAGTTCTTGTACACACAGAAGGCCTCAGCCTCTGGGTACCACGGAGAAAGCGTATAACTAGGGGGTCTCTTCCCACAGAAGAGTCCCGCACAGGAGCATGATAGGCAGAAATAGCTGTTATATAGACCCTCAAGGTAGAAGGAGATAAACCGTCTGAGAATTTTTCTTGGAGAAATTGCAGCACAAGTCTGATAGAAGAGTGGAACGGGTCCAACTGATGTTGTCTACACCAAGTAGAAAACAACTTCCATTTATATGCGTATAGCTTTCTCGTGGAGGGAGCTCTGAAGTGGAGTATGGTCTCCACAACCTCGGTTGGGAGACCGGATTTTATGAGTCTAGCCCCCTCAGAGGCCAGGCCCACAGTTTCCACAACTCATGGTGGGGGTGAATTATCATGCTGCCCGCTTGAGACAGAAGGTCCTGTCTGATAGGGATCTCCATGGGGGAGCCGTCTAGAAGAGACACTAGGTCTGTGAACCAAACTCGAGTCGGCCAGAACGGGGCTATCAATATGAGATGGACCCTGTCCTGGCGAACCCTCTTCAGAACTCCTGGGAGCAAAGCAATCGGGGAAAATGCGTACAGACGTAGCCTTGGCCATGTCTGTTCCATGGCATCCAGCCCCAGAGGGTTTCTTTCAAAGCAAACAGGTCAACTTCTGCGCGGCCGAAATTTTTCCAAATGAGCTCCACCACCTCGGGGTGGAGTTTCCATTCCCCGGGCCTTGGCCCCTGCCTCAACAGGATGTCTGCCCCCACATTTTGATGTCCCGGGATATAAGCTGGTCTCAGGGAGAGGAGCTTCCCCTGGGCACACAGGAGGATTCGATGGGCTAACTTGCACAACTGGCGAGACCTCAGACCCCCCTGGTGGTTGATATAGGAGACCACCGACATGTTGTCCGTGTGGACCAACACGTGAGACCCGAACTGAATTTTGTAACCCTTTTCTATTGTGAGCAGCACCCATTGAGAAATACTAGGGAGAAGTTTCCATTCTGCCAGAAATTCTACTAAGGGAACCAGTCTCTCGAGACTGGCCTCTGGTGTTTTTTGAATATTCGACCCGGTGCCTTGAAGCAGCGAACCGGCAGGAAACAACCGAATCAAACGCTGTCCTCGTCTCCAGCCTCGACGGTCACCACATCCACCTCCTCAGAGCTGGATAGATGAAGCGCCGGTGCCTCTCTCCGGGGGGAAGAAACCGCAGCGCGTGCTTCCACCACCAGAGGAGAAAAACTGGGTCTGACAGGTGAGGGCAGAGATAAGGCTGGGCCCGTCTCTAACCCCTCTGTCAGATCCATCTGTGAACCCCACGAATGAAGCCGCTGCTCTGCTTCGGCAGAAGCGAGACCCGATCCGCGGGGAATACTGGCCACGGTGCTCTCTTTATCTTTGTCAAATAGCACCCGGAGAGAACGTGTATCCCCACCTGTGATGAAACGAGGGCAGGGATGAACACACTTGACAAGCTGCTGTTTGCTCGACATTTTTTGTCTTTATATATATATATATATATATATATGTTTGGGGTGTACAAAATACTCTTGTCTTCAGAAGAAGAGATATGGCTGTATACGTAACGGACAGACAACACCAAATAAGACACACGATAACACAGATCGCTTGCTGAAGACACAGAAGCTGGCATTCTTTGTTCTCAGGTATGCTTTATAGTTTCCTGGTCCGTGACATCACCCAACTCTGATGTCCCGTCATGCCATTGGTTCGATTTCACAAGTGCTTCAAGACGTAATCATGCAGAGGTGATCCCAATGCGTCTCGACGCAGCTTGAAGTTCCCATGAAAGGGAACTGGCTCTATTTAACCTAAATTGAATGGAAAAAGACTGGAAGGCCAAGAAAACTTACAAAATCTTATGAGAAGTTTCTCAGAGATTCGTTTTTGAGAAAATGGAAGAAGTCCAGGTGGTCATATGTAATATGCTGTCACAGACACACCAGGCTCCACAGTCACCGAATCACAGCGTACTCCCTCACCAGAGTACTGATCATCCACACCTGTCACGCATCAGCATCATCATCATCATCATCATCATCATCACGAGGAATACAAGAGGCACTCTGAAACACACAGTCACTGTCCGGTCTCGTTAACGCATACCTACCTGTTATGCTTACCTCAAGGACTCCTTTAACGAATACTTACCAATCTCCAGCATTCTCCATGATTCCTAGTGTTCTCCGTGTCTCCAGTGAGTGTCTCTGTGTCTCATCTGCTCCACGCCTGTCTGCCATCCACGATCCCTGGGAAAACAAGATAAGCATCAGTTCCACGTTCATCGTCTGCCACGAAATATACCTGCCTTCACTCACCTGCATAATCTGGTTGTTCAATAAACTTCTACTTGCACTTTACCTGTGTCTCCGTCCCCTTCTGTATGTAACAGAAGACCGGACCGAAACCGCCTGAACAACCACTATGAGCACTCCTGATCCCTTATCAAGACCTTATGGATGCACTTCGCCGCATGCTCACCAGCACCTCCACAACAACACCACCACCACCAGCGCCCACTTCCGCATTCCCCGCTGCATCTCCTTCGCCATCTGCGGTCACCAGTCCCATGGCCAAACCGGCTTGGCGGAGGACTGCAACGGATTTCTGCTTCAGTGTTCACTGGTCCTGGAGATGCAACCGCACCTGTATCCCAACGACAGCTCTAAAGTGGCCTTCATAATCTCTCAACTTGACGGAAAAGCTCTTCGCTGGGCAGAATTATCAATTTCTCATGAGTCATGAGCGAAAGTCACAACTGTGGCAGTGACACTCAGGAGTTGCTCCTGCCTGAGTTGAAGGTGGACCATATCTCCCAGTTATGTCCACATGTGGAGCCATGATGGGTTTACAATAATTAGTTATGAATGGGCACTGTGAATGCTGCGGCAGTGAAAGAAAGTGTAGATGGAGAAACTGGGCTCCTGTAGGAGCTGAGGGCAAATCACTGTTGTGGCAGTTAAGGAAAGTCTAGACAGAGAAACTGAGCTCCTGCAAGAGTGGAGGGGAAATCACTTCTGCGGCAGTGGATGAAAGTCTAGATGGTGAAACAGAGCTTCTGCGGGAGCTTAAGGAAAATCACTGCTGCGGCAGTGAAGGGAAGTCTAGAAGAGAAACAGAGCTCCTGCAGGAGCATAGGGGAAATCACTGATGTGGCAGTGAAGGAAAGTCTAGACAGAGGAATTGAGCTCCTGCGGGAGTGGAGGAAATATCACTGCTGTTGAAGTGAAGGAAAGGTTAGACAGAGAAACTGAAGAGAGAGACCCTCAGTCCTGCAAAGTTTAGCTCCAACCCTGATAAAAACTCACCTGCCTGTAGTTTTCTAGCAATTATTCAGACACTGATTAACTTGTTCAGGTGTGTTTGATCAGGGTTTGAGCTGAACTCTGCAAGACTGTGGCTCTCCAGGACCGACGTTAGCCACCCCTGGTCTAGATGGAGGAACAAAAGCTCTTGCGATAACGGTGAAGATATCACCGCTGTGGCAGTGAAGGAAAGTTTAGACGGAGATACTAAATTTGGACTAACATTAATATAATGCACATAAAGAAAATATTTCTTAAATTAAACAAATTAAATATTTTATGTAGCTAAAACGTAAATAGCATAAAACAGATAAAATCAACATTGTAAATTAACTCAATCTCTTACTGTTTAACTGCTAGTTTGTGAGTAGTTAATACATGCGCCACACCTGCACGTTCTAACAGATTAGCACAGAGACTATCACTGTTCCGAAGTATACACAGCCATTGTTTTTATATAAAGCAACAAATAGTTTTGATGAAATTAGACCAATCCTCAACCTAACCTCGGGCTCTATTCTTCATCACACTGGAAAACTCCCAAAACTCATATAACAGAACATAACAGAAAACCCTTTTAAATTTTAACAATGACATTAAACACTAACCGATCAATTAACATATATATATTTTTTTTGATCAAGAACGCAATGTTTATTTTTAACATTAACTCCTTTAACCATCAGAAGAAAAGCATGATGGGAACTAGAAATTTACTGCGTAGTTAAAACCGACATTGTGGGAAGGATAGCACCATTGAAAAGTGTTGCAGAATACACTCAGTAATTAGCGGCACCTGCATGGAGCCATTGCAGAGATGCAGAGGGGAAACTTGTTGTGTTACCGGCCCATGAGAGAGCCACGATGAGTGGCTGATTTTTATTCTAGGATTGATTCCTTCGAATTTAAGGATTTAATCGACATGAAATTGGTCAGTTTCTATGTGGCAGAATTAAGGTAGGAACTTTTTCTGGTGGTAAGTTTGAGATCTGGATATAGCTAATTGGGAGCTGTAGTCTGTAGCGCTAACAATAAAAATAAAGTGATAAAAAAAAAGGGAATCGCCCACCATTACTGTTCAGTATTAAAAGAGTCCTGAAGGTGGAGGAGAATGGTTGAGCCATGAGATTGCTGTGGGTGAGTGGGCGGGGCTCAATGCCAAAACAGCTGATGCCAGAGCAAGGTGAGCAGCTGCTTATATGCTCCAGCAGTTAATTGAAAGATTAGATGGGTTCACTCCTCCCGAAATATGTTTCGGAACTTCACTTCTACTAACTATAAGTAACTTTGCAAGTACATGTCAACTTTACCCCTTATTCTACTAACTCTAATCATACCCCTAAAAGTCCTACTAATGCTCAACTAATACTCTAATGAGAGTTAGATGACATGTAGGTGCAACATTATGTATATTCAACAGAATATCTAAAGTGGACCATCCAAATAAAGTGTAAAACACACTCTCTAACAACACTGGTCACATGGTTTAAACCATCAAGGTTATTGATGAGAGACGTATGAAACTCAAAGGATCTTGAACTCTTCGAAAGAAAACTTCCCAGTGAATGCAGGTTTGACCTCTTCACATCAGAACTCTATGAACATGCAGTAAAAAATATATTTTTCAGGAGAAAAGTCTGTAAAAAAGTTAATTCTGAAGTTATATGGGCAAATAAAAACCTAAACAGCAAAAGCTGAATGTACACAGCATTACGTTTGGAGTAAACAAATCATTGCCTACCAATATTAAAACCTCATGCCAGCTGTGCGGTGAGTTTGAGAGAATTGTTTGCTGCTTCAGGGTTTGAATGACTTGCAGTCATTAACAAACCAATGAATAAGAATAACAGTGCATCTGTGATCTAAAAAAAAAAAAAAAAAAAAAAAAAGTAACCGACAATCTGACAATGCCAAGCAAAGGCAATAACAGCCTCAAACTAAAGGAACTAACAAACTTTTCAATTTGAGGTGAACTATCCTTTTAAATTCTATTCAATTTTAAGTATTCTAAAGTGTCAGAGAAACATAATCAAGTTACTTAGAGTATGATTCCTGTATCTTCAGCCTCAAGTCATTATTATACAAAGAGAATGAAAAGTTGACATAAATCTCTAATAAATATCCAAAGAGGTTTAGATGAAGACAGTTCATGAATGAAGGCACTGAAGCAGCAGTGAGCTGTAGATGGGTTAGGAATTGGATGGTTTAACTAAGCCACAGAAGAGCCAATTTTGCCTTTAGAGGATTCAGATTCAGTCTTTGCGATAATTAACATCTGCTGAAAATCATATCTTGCCTGCTTGTGTTCTTACATTTTAACGAACAAGATTTGTATAAATTATCATACAGTGGCATGAAAAGGTTTTTGATATTTGATATTCTTTTTTTATTTATATTTGGATAACAGAATAGTTGTACAATTTTAAACGGAATGTAATGTTGACCAGCTGGTGCTCAAGATGCCTGTAGTTCTTTTAAAGGTTTTCTGGGATGTTCTGAAACTTTAAAGTTGAGGTGCCCCAGTAAAGTCTTTTCCATTTAAAAGTAAAGGCTTAAATTGTTTGATGGAGTCTGGGAACCTTAGAAATGGCTTTGTAACCCTTTCTAAACAAATATATGTATTAATTTTCTTACCTGTTTTGATATGTACCTGTATACATTTTATGGTTCAATAGCCTATGCGCAATTCAAAGGGGACCTATTATGCCCCATTTTACAAGATGTAAAATAAGTATCTGATGTTCCCAGAGTGTGTATGTGAAGTTTTAGCTCAAAATACCCCACAGCTAATTTTTGATAGCATGTTAAAATTGCCACTTTTTGGAGTTGAGCAAAAACGCACCGTTTCAGTGTGTGCCCTTTAAATGCAAATGAGCTGCTGCACTCTGCCTAAGAGGTCAGAGCTTCAAGAGCTCATTCTCTGGTGTCAGGATTCAGTCAGGACACACTATAATGTCAGAAACTGCGAATATATGCTGCATGGAGATAGAAAATGTATAGTTTAGTTCAATTACGGTTATAACTCATATTGTCATCTTGTTTTTATCCACTATATTACTACAAGCCTGTTGTACCGGACCCCGTTTGATTTTACCTATGAGTTTTATAACATTTTATGACATTAATTGTACTACACAAAAGATGAAATTACTACACAAATTTCGGTAGAGTTGAGGGAGCATTTTCTTCAAAAACAAAATTAATCCACCTCATCCTCAGCGGCTCAGATTTCAGGAGTAGATGGATAGAGCTATGTTGATTAATCCATTCAGCTACAGAACACCTAAAACACTTGGGAGAGATTCCCATCAGTGCAACAATGGCGGACTGTACAACTTGCTGTGAACTTGCTCAGGGCGGTTCTATGTTAAAACGTCAGTGTCTGTCAACATTCGTGGACAGGGCCTGTGGCGAATGTGACATCACACTGCCAGAGATCTGGAAATGGCTTGTTCTGAGACACTGCTTTTTATCATTATAGGGTGGTTGTGTACACACACTGCCAAAACACATTTATAGCCAAATACCATGCAAAAGTGTATTTTGCATAATAGGTCCCCTTTAAAATCAACAGGACTTCTCGGAACTGGTTCTATTAAAAAGGATGAAACTGGCACTGAATAATTTTCATCATAAGTACTTAATTTAGACTTAAAATTTAGACTTAAAATTTAGATATACACCAAAGTTACAACACACTGAAATTCTCTGCAATGCCTGGCAGTGGCACTGGATACACTTGTGGGATGGCCTTTAACTCCCCTGTCTCCTGATGCTGACTGGAGGTGATGGCTCCTTCCATGCCAGTGTCCGCCCCGTTCTGCCTGCTCTTCCCCATACGGTGGACAGCAACAGGCCCCATTGAACTGTGCCTACTCCACCGGCTCCTTCTGATGGCAGCCATGCCATGAGGCCCCAGAACCATTCATTTCCTTATGATTCCCATCATGGTTTCACCAGATCTCATAAAAATTGTAACAATTCACTATATTGCAAAAATACATTTGAATCTAATTTTAGAAGATTTGAAAAAAACATAATCTCACATAAGAAACATAATCTCACATGAAATAAATCTCAATCTCAATATATCTCAAAGCCATTTTAATTCATAGAAACATAACCATTCAAGGTTAACAGTGTGTGTTCAAGGTTAACTTTCTTGTTACGACTCTAGAGACAACGACCTGGCTTTCTTCTTAAAAATGTTCTCAGCTCTGTGTATCAATATGCAGGAGACGCTATCATACATCACAGTTTGACACCTTAAATAAATGTCATTTTGACACATAAATGTCTTCCCTTTAGGCAGTTAGGCACTGTCCTTTTTTCATCGCCACATACAGTAAAAACAAGGTATCCTCAGAACTAAAATTCTGGGAATACATAAATACACACTGCTTACTATATCCAATTTTGACTCCCTCTGTCCCTTTTTCAAGTTCAATTCAATGAGGAATCAAAATAATAATAATAATAATAATAATAATAATAATAAAAAACTCTAAATAAAAAAGGGCTTCAGAGAATGTGCTGAGAAAGTCTTGCTTCCCTTAGGAGCTGCAATTGAAATAATCAACCGCTAGGTCCAAGCCTTTGAACAATGTAACCCATAAAACTCTCCAAAGCCATATTTCCCACAACTCTAGGACTCGGTTGAAGTCTCTGTCTTCTGATAATGCTCCAGCTCTTTTTTCTTCTTCATGGCAAGCTGCAGTTGCTTTTTGATAAGCTGGATTTGTGTTTCCAGATCTGTCAATTCCTGCACTATTGGGTTCTGGGCAAGACCCAGCAAGTCGGTTCTTCCGTTAGATGTGGCCTGTAATGGAAGCTGTCTCTTCTCCTGTGGGGACAGCAGTTCTTTACAATGTGAACATTCCAGGTCATTTTGTTGTCCCTCTTGATTGGATAATTTTCTCCTGTTGCAATTGGAAGTTCCCAAAGAGTTCCATGGCATTTGTTGGTTGTTTCCAACATTGCAGCTTAATTGGGACAATAATTATATCACAATATCAGTATATAAATACACATTTTAGGAAGCATGTCATTCAAAGTACTAGTTGTCCCAATAATGAAAATCCTGTCATGATTTACTCAACCTTTTGTCATTCCAAATCCATATGATTTTCTTCCGTACAACATGAAAGGAGAATTTTTGAAAGACTGGATGCTATTTTCCATACATATGCAACAAAAAAATCTTTTTGCTCTAAATCTATTTTTACTCGTGTACTATATTCCAAGTGTTGTGAAGGCATATTATATCTTTCTGTGAGAAACTGATTACTAAAAGTCTTCACATCTAACCTAGCTTTCCTTAGTGTGTTCATGAGAAATGCAGAAATCATGAATGATTTGGGCTGGATTTCCCGAAACCTTCTTGACTTTACTTCGTTCTTAAATTATACCTTAAGCTGTACCTTAAAGGTGCCGTAGAATGCGTTTTCAAAAGATGTAATATAAGTCTAAGGTGTCCCCTGAATGTGTCTGTGAAGTTTCAGCTCAAAATACCCCATAGATGTTTTTTATTCATTTTTTTTTTTTAACTGCCTATTTTGGGGCATCATTAAATATGCGCCAATTCAGGCTGCGGCCCCTTTAAATTCTCGTGCTCCCCGCCCCCAAGCTCGCGACTGCCTTAAACAGCATAAACAAAGTTCACACAGCTAATATAACCCTCAAAATGGATCTTTACAAAGTGTTTGTCATGCAGCATGTCTAATCGCATAAGTACAGTGTTTATTTGGATGTTTACATTTGATTCTGAATGAGTTTGAGGCTATGCTCCATGGCTAACTGGCTAACGCTACACTGTTGGAGAGATTTATAAAGAATGAAGTTGTGTTTATGAATTATACAGACTGCAAGTGTTTAATAATGAAAATAACGACGGCTCTTTTCTCCGTGAATACAGTAATAAACGATGGTAACTTTAACCACATTTAACAGTACATTAGCAACATGCTAACGAAACATTTAGAAAGACAATTTACAAATATCACTAAAAATATCATGTTATCATGGATCATGTCAGTTATATGGAAGAGGATTAGGGCAAAGCAATAATAAAAAATAAAACCATCTCGAGATTAAAGTTTCGAGAAAAAAATCGTTAAATTTCAAGAAAAAAGTCTAAATAAAATGTTGAGAATATAGTCATTAAATTACGAGAAAAAAGTCGTTAATTTTCGAGAAAAAAGTCGAGATAAAATGTTGAGAATAAAGTCATTAAATTACGAGAAAAAAGTTGTTAAATTACAAAAACAAATTCGTTAAATTATGAGAAAAATGTCGTTAAATTTCGAGAAAAAAGTCGAGATAAAATGTTGAGAATAAATTTATTAAATTATGAGAAAAAAGTCGTTAAATTAATTTAACGACTTTTTTCTCGTAATTTAATGACTTTATTCTCATAATTTAATGACTTTATTCTCATAATTTAATGAGTTTATTCTCAACATTTTATCTCGACTTTTTCCTCGAAATTTAACAACATTTTTCTCATAATTTAACGAATTTGTTCTCGTAATTTAACGACTTTTTTCTCGTAATTTAATGACTATTCTCAACATGTTATCTCGACTTTTTTCTCGAAATTTAACGGGTTTTTTCTCGTAATTTAACGAGTTTATTCTCAACATTTTACCTTGACTTTTTTCTCGAAATTTAACAACTTTAATCTCGAGATGGTTTTATTTTTTTATTATTGCTTGGCCCTAATCCTCTTCCGTACAGTTATTATTGCTCCATCTGCCATTTTTCGCTATTGTCCTTGCTTACTTACCTAGTCTGATGATTCAGCTGTGCACAGCTCCAGACATTAATACTGGCTGCCCTTGTCTAATGCCTTGATCATGGGCTCGCATATGCAAATATTGGGGGTGTACATATTAATGATCCCGACTGTTACGTAACAGTCGGTGTTATGTTGAGATTCGCCTGTTCTTCAGAGGTCTTTTAAACAAATCAAATTTACATAAGAAGGAGGAAACAATGGTGTTTGAGACTCACTGTATGTCATAAACTCTTGTTATTCAACTATGCCAAGGTAAATTCAATTTTTCATTCTACGGCACCTTTAACATTAATACGTTTTTAAAACGTTCTTAAAGCTGCAGCCCGTAACTTTTTTTGGTTAAAAATGATCCAAAATCAATTTTTGAGCAAGTACATAACCAGCCAGTGTTCAAAACTATCTAATTGTCTTGTTTCGATTCACAACGGTAAGCTTGTAATAATGTTTTATAATAAGAGCGACATGGTGGATTTCCGCGGGAAATTTGAGCATGCAGCAGTTCGTCTGTGCGTCATTACGTCCTGTCCATAAACAGAAAGGAAGGGAGTCCCATCCAGGCTAGTCTGTTTAATCACGTGAGGATGCTGCTGGTAGTGGCACATTTATAGCCTTTTCTCACAGCAGCTGAAATAATTAAATTTATCATTTTGATGGCGGATTGTAATCCAGAAAGGTCCAAATGACAATCATCAGTGACAACTGGAGATTCACCCATAGTCAAAAAGCGAAAGACTTTGGACTGTGGAGTGACTACAGAAACTGAAATCTACAGGTAACGCTAATACACACTAAATACACAGTCACGTAATGCTGATGTTAACATTAACAATTTGAGAACAATATAACAGTAATAATAATTTGCATGGTTTGGCATGATCCGAGCTAAGCGATCATTAGATATAATCATCATTGGCGGCACAATTTATTGTAGGCCTAATGCTTTTTTCCTCAGTTGGTCAGAACAAAAGTGGCAGACGTTACTTACTTGTTCAGATGATATTTTCCAGTGAAAATTCTTATATTGGTCATACTTTCAAGACGTAGAATCTGTGATTCTGAAATACAGTATCTACACCGGTGCGGTGACTGACAGCAAGCATTAGATTCATCCACGCTGATGAGCTGTGCCGCTGCACAACGCACGTACAGATAACTGTTCCGCATATGACTGCAATTGCAGGTTTCAAACAGAGATGGCGACTAAGAGGAAAAATCAAGGACTGCAGCTTTAGGTATACCTTCTATAAGTCATTAGTTCGGAAGGTTGGTCTGGACCACACATAGCTATACTTTATCACTGTTGACAGTCTATACGAATATAATTCTGAAATTGTAATACACACAATGTTCAATTAGGATAATGGCAAAGAATAAAATGCAAAGGTTCACTGCAAAATTCAAATGTGCTTTGGCACTGAGCCAGAGACAGACGCGGTCAGCGCTTGGAATTCATACATTCTAAAATAATGTTCTAAAATAACAGTTGCCTTAAACTCACGCTGGGGGCTCAGCTAGAATATAGAGCCCTCAGAATATAGATAAATTACAATATAGATTTCGATTGCAATTTGTATTATTTTTATAAGATCCCATGACTCCTGATAAATGCCATTTCTACTTCTGAAGTGCTTCTTTTATAAAGACCACCGCTTTCTCACATAACGCAGTGAAGCAGCCCCTGTATAGAGTGAATTATCAATTCTCGAGCCATCGATAACAATTCAGTACCAAAAATATTCTTGTCACTTTATAATATTAATATTGAACCACTGTACTCACATGAACCGATTTAAATATGTTTTTAGTACTTTTATGGATCTTGAGAGAGGAAGTGTCATTGCTCCCTATGGAGGCCTCATGGAGCCATCAGATTTCAACTAAAATTTCTTAATTTGTGTTCCAAAGATTAACAAAGGTCTTATGGGTGTGGAACGGCATGAGGGTAAGTAATAAATGACAGAATTTTCATTTTTGGGTGAACTAACAATTTAATGAACTACCTGATCTGTTTCACAAAACTGGTCTAATAAAAACCAGAACAACAAATAATGTCTTTAAAAGACTTACCAATAATATACTAATATTTTAGCACACAAGTCATGTGACAACTTTGATGATATTTTAATGGTGCTTTATGTTATTTTTATAAGTGTGAAAGCTTCAATTTACTGTAATTACAAGAAAAAACTGAACAAGTTCACATTCTTTAAAATTTCTCTTTGTGTGTTTCCTTTAAGAATGTCACTACTTCAGGACTTTAATTTAATGTTGCTTGAATGCTACATAGTATTTAAAAGCTCCTTCAGTATGACAGCAGTTTACCTTTTCTCCGGTTTTGCAACAGTCTGTAATTTGTCTTCTTTGAAAGTTGGGTTAAGTGCTCGATGTAATCTCTGAAAAACAGTTAAATTATTAAAGTAAAGAAGTGCTGAGAATTACAAAGTAAATAAAGAGCAAAGCATTCTCTTAATTTTAAAATGTGTCACCAAGATTGCATGCAATTATGTTTAATAAAACCAGCCTAGAACTCTACAAATGAACTTACTTGACTGGTGTGGAGCCAGTACTTATGCTGTGACGACTCCTGCATTCTGGGTATCAGCCAGCGATGGACAATGTGTTCACCTAGTGTGGTGAGGAGAGACAGGGCCACTCCAATGCATAGCATGACAAATAACCCTGAGAAGTGCTTTATTCCCATCTGTAAAGTCTGTGTATGACAACAGAAAGTTAAGGTAAGAAAAGAGGAATAGTTCACCCATGAATGAAATTTTGTCAGTATTTAATCACCCTCACATAGAACCTCTTATTATTTATATATATATATATATATATATATATATATATATATATATATATATATATATATATTCTTTATCACACACATGTATGTTTGTTTTTGTGAATTGTGGGGACATCTCATAGGCATAATGGTTTTTATACTGTACAAACCGTATTTTCTATCGCCATACACCTAAACCTAACTATCACAGAAAATGCTGCACATTTTTACTTTCTCAAAAAAACTCATTCTGTATGATTTATAAGCCTTTTGAAAAATGGAGACATTTGTGTCCTGATATGTCACAAAAACGCACATGCATGCATGCTCACACACACACACGCACGCACGCACGCACGCACGCACGCACGCACACACACACACACACACACACACACACACACACACACACACACACACTCAGACAAAATGTCAACAGAAAAAAAATATTTGAAAAAAGACAGGCCCTTCAAAGTCCCACCCCTGAAGTATGCATATTAGTAGCCTAACTATATCAGTACTATATTTACACAGCTTTCTTGAGTGTACATAATCAAAATGATAGCATTTCTGATTTTCAGTTTGTATCATGACTTACTTCTGTGACTGCAAAGCTTCTTTTACCACAGGGTACGACCTTGTACCACTTATCATGTAGCATGTCCATAAATCCATCAGATTTGTACTGACTGACCAACTCAGAGATATTTGAAGTCAGAGGAGAGTTCTGTTTAAGCCCAATGCCATAGCCTGTGAACACAAAGGATTTTTTTTTTTTTTAATTTTTATCTTAGCTATTAGAGCAGCATGTGCACAGTTTTTCACCTATAAACAATAACAAGTGAGTAAAAAGCATTCAGTTACTTGCCTTCAATAGCAAACGGCTTTCCCACTGTCAGCATTTTGCAGTCTGCATCAATAGACACTTCATAGTCTAAAAGAGCTTTGTCCATTATAAAAGCATCCAGCTTTTGGGGATCATTCCTGAAATAGCATCAAACAGTTTGCTATTATACAGTGACACACAGAAAGTATTTGCATCCATTATAGCCTATATATTATATATATATATATATATATATATATATATATATATATATATATATATATATATATATATATATATATATATATATATATATATATATATATATATATATATATATATATATATATATATATATATATATATATATATATATATATATATATATATATTATATATATATATATACACACACACACACATACAGTACAGTCCAAAAGTTTGGAACCACTAAGATTTTTAATGATTTTAAAAGAAGTTTCATCTGCTCACCAAGGCTACATTTATTTAATTAAAAATACAGTAAAAAACAGTAATATTGTGAAATATTATTACAATTTAAAATAACTGTTTTCTATTTGAATATATTTCACAAAGTAATTTATTCCTGTGATGGCAAAGCTGCATTTTCAGCATCATTACTCCAGTCTTCAGTGTCACATGAGAATCAGAATCAGAAATCATTCTAATATGCTTGATTTTCAAAAAAATAAAAATAAAAATTCTTACTGACCCCAAACTTTTGAACGGTAGTGTATAATGCTACAGAAGTTTTGTATTTCAGATAAATGCTGTTCTTTTGAACTTTCTATTCATCAAGGAATCCTGAAAAAAAAGTACACTGAACTGTTTTCAACATTGAAAATAATCATAAATGTTTATTGAGCAGCAAATCAGCATATTAGAATGATTTCTGAAGGATCATGTGACACTGAAGACTGGAGTAACGATGCTGAAAATTCAGCTTTGCATCACAGGAATAAATTACTTTGTCAAATATGTTTAAATAGTACACAGTTATTTTAAATTGTAATAATATTTCACAATATTACTGTTTTTTACTGTATTTTTAATTAAATAAATGTAGCCTTGGTGAGCAGACGAAACTTCTTTTAAAAACATTAAAAATCTTAGTGGTTCCAAACTTTTGGACTGGACTGGACTGTATATATATATATATATATATATATATATATATATATATATATATATATATATATATATATATATATATATATATATATGTTTGAAAAGTAACATTTTAAACAATATCTCAATGAACACAAAAACAATTTCCAAAATTTTGACAAGACTAAGTTTAATATAACATCTGTTTAACTTATAACATGAAAGTAAGGTTAATAATATAACTTAGATTACACTTTTTTTTTTCCTTTTTTTTTTTTTAGGGCGATGCAAAAATGAGTACACCCCACAACAGACTGTAAGTATTTAAAATGTTTAACTTTTTAAAATGATTGATGTTTAATATGAATAAATAGCGCTCATAAACGGCCGTCGATGGCATTCTCAAGTGAAATGAGTCGAGGCTTGGACCCAGAAACGGCGTTCCTTACGTCATGACTTAACAAGCGGATAGAGCAGTCATGAAATCCATCAATGAAATGCAGCTCCCCGACACCAGCAGCACTCATGCAGCCCCACATAAGGACACTGCCACCACCATGTTTCACTGTAGGCACCATGCATTTCTCTTTGTATTCCTCACTTTTGCAACGCCATACAGTTTTGAAACCATCAGTTCCAAAAACAATTTATCTTGGTCTCATCACTCCAGAGTATAGAGTCCCAGTAGTCTTCATCTTTGTCAGCATGGGCCCTGGCAAACTCTATGCGGGCTTTTTTTTTTTGTGCCTGAGCTTTAAAAGAGGCTTTTTTCGTGGACGGTACTCATGCATGTCATTTCTTCTGCAATGTACGCCGTATTGTGTCACGGGAAATAGTCACCCCAGTTTGGCTTTCTACTTCTTTAGATAACTGCAGTGACATGGACGGCTCTGTGAGATGGTTGCAGTTCCATCTTTTTAAAATTTGTGTACCACTTTTGCTACAGTATTTCAACTGATAAGTAAAGCTTTGATGATCTTCTTGTAGCCTTCACCTTTCTGGTGTAAAGATTAAAAATTATTTTCTTTCTCAGGTCTTGTGACATTTCCCTTCCATGTGGTGCCATTGCTGACAGCATGAAATGGGAAGTGGTTTTAGCACCCTTTTATAGTCAACTGTCTGCTGGACATGCCTGTGTAATGAATAATTAGACTCACCTGTGGTTGAATTCTTGTTAAATTAGACATTTGTAGTCTAAAATTTAGCTTTGCTCCAGAGACTTTCAGTGGGGTGTAATCATTTTTGCATCACCCTAATTTGAGTAAAACTGAAAATTTTGTTCTCTAAGTTATATTATTAACCTTACTTTCATAAGTTAAACAGATAATATAAAACTTAGTCTTGTCAACATTTTGGAAGTTGTTTCTGTGTTCATTGAGATATTGTTTAAAATGTTACTTTTCAAATGGGGTGTTCTCATTTACACTAAGCACTATATATATATATATATATATTGTCTATGGAGGTACAATGTCATGTAGTCACAACATGAACTTTTGCTCAGTATTTTTTGAGTCAGTCAATTAGTCCTAAATTCCTCACAATGAACCAAAACTACTAGAACCAAATACCTATACACATTCGTAGAAGGGAACACAGAGTCCATAACCTGACTTTACTACTAGCAGTTGCATCCCTGTATATCCTACGCAGTTCAAAAAGTATGTTATCTTGCAAAAACACGTGCTGGATTGATTTAAAAGGAGAGACCTTGCTAACCTTCTTAGGAAAATATTGCAAATTTCATCTACTTCTCCTGAAATCTATTCATTCTGTCCTGCTTGAAGGAATTATACACTGTGGCAATATTTTGGAGTATGTAGTCTGATTTGAGGACTGCATCAAATCATGTCCTGAAGGTTGTGGAGACTCAAAAGAGGAGTTTCAGACTTGCAACAGAGGTTTACGAAAGGAGGAAAAATTTAGTTAAGTGTGGCTGGTCGAACACTCATGTGACGTGTCTAGAAACTCTTGGCATTGACTTATTTGCTTGGGGCATTCCTACAGTTAAGTTCATATGTGTTAAAAAGCCCAATTTCAATAATTTTCGGCCATAACTTCTAAAAACAACAACAACGACAAAAAAAAAGAAGTAGCTAGAAATGTGTATGTATAAAGAAATGTTTAGAGAAAGTATCAAAAAACAAAACATGTTTTCTTAGAATATATAACTATAATTTATATATTAATGTTAATCGACGGTCAGGTTATAATTGTCCCTCCCCCCCATCTCATTCCATCCCATCCCATCCATCCTGTCCATCACTTACTAAGCAAAAGCTCACTGACATTTTAGTTTAAGTGCCCTGACCGTGTCAAGAAATACATCCCTGCAGTACATTATAACACAAGCATACTTGTTTTTTTTTTAATTTTTTAATTTTTTTATTTTAAGACCTCAAGGGTTCAAAATGTATAGCATAATAAAAAGACCTGCTTGCTTCCCAAACTTGAACAGTTGTTCCCCAGTATATCTGTTGTTTTGATTCCCAAATGGAGACAGACAGATAGATAGAGATAGATAGATAGATAGATAGATAGATAGATAGATAGATAGATAGATAGATAGATAGATAGATAGATAGATAGATAGATAGATAGATAGATAGATAGATAGATAGATAGATAGATAGATAGATTTCTTTTCTATATGCGTTTTCGCACAGTCCCGACATCAGTCAAACAAGTCTATTCTTTCCTAGACTTGTACAGTAAAACCACATGGATTTGTACAACATAGCAAGAAGGCGAAAGCAATCTATGAAGGACGTGGTAGAGGGCATCCAGTAAATTAGTGCTGCTTCAGTGATCTATGCCACTTTGCAATAACGATTATGACTTACTTGAGATGATCTATTCCATCAGGGGTTGTAGGGACATTGTATCGTCTCATGTATTCATGCATCTCTGGAAAGCTTTTTTTCACATAGTCCTCAGCGCTGCTCTCCCGAACAGTTCCAAAGCGGAAACCTTGTGATGGATGGTGGAGCTTGAAAAGCAAGGAGACCATTTTCAGCAACCAGTAAGTATATTTTTAGCCTCTTAACTATTTGCAAGTTGCAAGCCTGCCAGTCATTTTGACATCATTTGAAAATGATACACGCAAGTTACTCTTACCTTGGGATCATGTATACCTGAGAGTTGCTCGTAGGTTTTCTCACCAACCATTACAGCGGCGAGATTAGCTGTGTATGTTGACAGGCAGAACAAACAGAAAATGGCCCAGAGGTTCATGAGGAATCTCCCAGTCCAACACTTTGGCGGCTTAATGGCAGCAGTCCTGCCAAATAAGATTGCGTAGCAAACGTTTAGCGCAGAGGAGAAAGAAAAGACACGGTCCCTGTTCCTCCCCCTTGGGGTCATCCCGAAAGGGCTTTTCCACTCATAGAAGGTCAGGAACACGGCTGTCACATGTAAAGACACAAATATTCCTAGCCACATACTCCAGTGCAGGGGCCACATGAAGGCACCGATAGGTGCAGCAGTATCTCTAGTCCTGACAAGAATTCCCAGACTGGTGGAGAAGAACGGGCTGGTGAAGTCAATGACCTGACTGCGTGCTGAATTGATGCTAAACGAAGTGACAGCCAGATGTGCAGCCCCACTCATGAGGTCCCCGACCAGCCCTGTCCAGCGACCACTCTTGTAAGCTCCGTATTTTCCATCTCCCACAATGTAGAGGTCAAAGTCAAACCCCATGTCCTCTGCCAGCTTCTCTAAAAGATCAATGCAATAACCATAGCAACATTTTTTAAACTCCATGGGCACGGTGTCATTGGCACCTTGTAAACCCTGAAAAAGACTTTCCAACAAGGCTGTATTGTTTGTTAGGGGGTCAAGGCACAACTGGCCAGCCGGGCACAAACCTTCTTCATCAACATCTCGAGTGAAGACAAATGGGTGTTCTACCAGGGTGACGACTCGCAAGTGTAGACGTGAGGAATGCCGCCAGTCTGCCCCTGTATGAGACTGTCTTTTATTAGGCCAAACACCATAATCCATAACCACCTTTCCTTGCTTCCAGCTGCCAAGACGTGTCCACATGGGCTTGCCTATTGGGTCATGCTGTAAATTCCATATGAAGTGATTGCTTTCAGAGATGATGGTAGATTCCTCTTGAACATTGACGTAGCCGCTCAGGCCATCAAACGACATGTTGGCCATGTATCTGAGAATGAAGAGAAAATAGATTTCATCCAATCTGTAGAAGTTAATCCAGTCTAATTTTAAAGCAAAAGCACTAAAGCAAAATTGACCTAATTTACTTTTATAACAAAATGTCATCAAAATGCCTGATCTAAAGGCCTGTTCACACCAAGGATGATAACAATAACTGTATAGTTTTAATAATCATTCAATATGAGAATAGCAGAGTCCACACCTCAGCTATACTAACACAGAGAAATGATATTGTTCATTTTCAGAATGATTTTTCCAGTTGATGAACAATAAAACATTGACAGCCAATCAGAATTTATCCGACTTTAAACAGCTCAAGCATTTAAAGCTCCAGATGACATAGAATTGTGTGCTTACAATAAACAGAACAGTCTCATGCATTGGTGTAGACCAGCACTTCTCAAAGTCCGGACTCTGGTCCGGATCCGGACCCGGAGGGAATTCAATCTGGACCCGCCTCCATTTCGTATTTCAACAGCAGTAATTGTGTGTAAGGGATTAAAAGTCTGGATTTCCTACTTTGACAAACGCATGTCAAAATAATTTGTTTAGTGTTTTATGTCTTTTTTGGAGATGGTCCGAAATTAAAGCGAAGGTGAGATATTTAAAGTTTTCTTCCGTGATTCAGTTGCCATGACATCCAGCGAGTGTATACTTTTGACGTAATTGGGTGCGAGTCGCGCAACGCGACACTTCACCGAGCAGTGGTTCTCAACCTGCGGCATAAAGGCATACAATTTATTTTTGAATTTTTAATTAAATTAATTAATTTAAATAAAATTAAATACATTTTTAATTTTAATTTAAATAAATTAAAGTGAATTAAATAAATATAAATGAGCTATAATGCTTTATTTGTCATATAAAATAATTTTGGTGAGCATTTATTATTTTCAGACATCAGGCAATGTAGGCTAATGACGCAATCACTCAGTTAACGAAACAAACACAAGGAAGAATTCAAACAGTACCCAGATAGCACACGTACGTCTGCAAGATGTCTGTTAAAGATTACTTAATCTGGAAAGCATCTGCTGTTTACAAACATCTGATAGACATCTTTAAGATGTCAGTTTTACACAAATTCTAAATCATAAACATCTTAAAGACATCTTCTAAACATCTATTTGACATCTGACAGGAAACGTCCTATAGACGTATTGCAGATGAGCAAACACTCTAAAAATTACGTCTTCCAGACGTAAACACACACATCAAATAGACGTCTCCGAGATGTACGTTTGCTATCAGGGTAGCCATTAATTTTGTAAATTTAAGCCTCAAAATGGTCAAATTTGTTATTAAAGGAGAAAAATAAATGTGGAACATAAAATGAAGGAACACATGCAAACAAGAAGAGTCGTAAGGTAAGAAGAATGGAAGAATCAGTTTGCTGTTAATGAGCGAGATGGGCAGCCTTCCTGTTTGCTCTGTAGTAAAGTACTTGACAAGAAAAACCAACAATTTCAAAAGACTGAACTGTAGGGGTGTAACGATACGCTCAGGTCACGATACGTTACGTATCTCGATACGGAGTTCACGATACGATACGTATCACGATATTTTGAACAAAATGAAACTGAAATTCAAACAAGATTTATTAAAAAAACATGAACAAATTTCAATAATTTTCCTTGTTGTACATACAAGATCACATTTCAAGGTTTAATAAAAACCTTCTGTATTCAAATTAACAGTTCAATAGGGCTGTCTGTCACTGAAATTTTTTTTTTAAATTTAACATGAACTTAGAATTATGAATAGGGGCCGTTCACATATCGCGTCTAAAAACGCGTGGAAGGCGCGGCCGCACTGCTTCTCCTTCTTTCCAAAGCGCTTGCGCTCCCGTGGCGTCGGTCGTTGCTATGCAACCATGAACTGAGCTCTCCAAGAGAATCAGGATGTTTCTGCAAAGGATAAATGATTTCTAGCCCTTGCATTAGTTTTACTAGCTACGAGATATATTGATGGAGATAAGATATAAAAACCACCATAAACAGCTATGATCAGCTGTTCGGCTGAGCTTTTGATGTTTTGTTACGGAAAGGCCATAGCTGATCGGTTGATTCTTGTCACACGACCTGCGGTGCGCTTGCGGCATTCTGAAAAGTTGAGAAATGCATGCGCGTCGCGACCGCGTTGATCCCATTATGAGCGCGCCTGCCGCGCGCATACATTTGAAAAAAATAACTGACTTGCACGCGGAAAAGACGCAATATGTGAACGGCCCTACAGAACTTCTTAAGCTGTTGCTGTGGCACTGCGGTGAAAGAAAGCCACGACTTTTCTCACGCGACCATGCAAGAGACTGACATGAGAAACGTTTAAACCTGCTTGCAAGATTCAATGTGTGCCCGAAACACTTACTGAACTAGAGAGCTGATTGAGACACACCATTTATATGCGGTGACAACCGGCTTCTCTCACTGCCACTTTGCAGAGTAGGTGACGTCGGCAGCTCAACCAATAAGATTAAACTTCCGTCATATCGTAAAAGTATCGCCATCACTCTACGATGCATATCGTAACATGTTTGCATCGCGAAATATCGTACTACTATAAATCGTTACACCCCTACTGAACTGTGATTTCGATGTGTTTGTTTATTGTATTTTAAATCAGTAAAAATAACCTCATCAGTGCACCCGCGGCTGGAATGAGCCCAACTCTGCGCGCGCTCGCGGATCCGATGCTGCGTGAATTTGCGACATGACAGAATGCTTGATATCGTCAGAGATTGTAATTAGCCTACAGTGCGCTCAGTGTTGTTTGTAAAAAGAGCTGAGTAACATTTGCTTAAGGCGTTTATGTGATTGTTTGGTGACTATTGCGATGCTGTTGAAGAGAGTCATAAAGTCAAACAGAATTAAATAGCAACTTAAAGTGATTGCATATACAGTTTGTGTGTTCATTGAGCATTACTGATTATTATTGTAAAGCTAATGTCAGTAAGTTAGTTTTTATTTGTTATTTATTGTGTGCAACATCTAGGTATAATAATAGTATTATCTGCTAATACCATAACATTAAATCTGATTGGTTTGCATTGGTGATGTCATATGTAAATTATATGCGGCCCGTGAGACTTGCACTTGGACCATTGTGCGGCCCACTGGGAAAAAAAATTTGAGAACCACTGGTGTAGACACTTATATAGTTATTGCTATAGTTAACATTCTTGGTGTGAATGGGCCTTTACTGTGCAGAATTCATCAAAGAAAGATACTTGGTGTATTTATCCTTCAAACAGAATCTACCACAATTACCACAATACCACAAAAAAACTTGTAGTATACTTGTAGTGTAAATAGCTGCTTCCAAATAATGAAGCCTAATGTTTTATAATTAAATTAAATCCTGATAGATAAAATCAAGTCGCACTCCACATTACCTTTAGATTGGGCAGTAAAAATAAAAGAGTGCTACTAACTTCGAAGCCACATTTGCAGTAGCATGATCATTGCTGGGTTGTTTTTAAAACAGTGTAGCTTTTCTAGCAAAAAACAATTCTTTTTGTCACATTTTTGTTTTTATGAGATCCGTATTTTGTGCCATATAAATTCTGCTCTAATTGCAAAATATAAAATAGGCTGAACAACTTGCAAGATACTGCCCCTTTAATGTCTCCTGTGTAGTTAGCTGCATTTCCTTAACATAGGTATAGCATAGCTAACTACTTTTCTTCCAAATGTAATTTTTACTATTAGCATTTATCTGTAGATTAACCACCTCAAATTATTAGCAGCTTGGAAATCTAAAAGCTTATAGAAGCTTCCACAACACTGATGATTTTTTTTACTGTACATTCTGTTTAATTTGTAAACATGTAGCATTACAAAAGTTAAATGTCTGTGCAAATGCATTTTTCTTCACACTGAACCCATTGCCTTATGGGTAAGCTGTACTATTTAGCTACTTGACTGACCTTTTAGTTTAGGGAAAAGTATTATTGTGTCTTGTATTTTTCTCTCTTCGATGTAGAGGTTTTTTTTCTGCAACAGTAACCCTGTTAAATCAGTAATGGTAGGAGTGCTGAGCATGTGAAATTTAAGTCCTGAGGCAGTTTGGTTGGAAATTGGCGAAGTTGTTTACTGACAGTGCAGTGTTGGAGAAAACGCTCTTGATATGCTGTCTTAAAAAGCTCCTCTCAGCTGCTGTGGATGAAGAGGATAATCCTTATATAATATGCAGACATGCAGTAAAGTCACTGGTCACAGATGATCAGAATTCTGACATTGGTTGGTCTGTCAAAAATTGTCAAATTTTACATAATGTAAAAACTAACCTTTCTGAAAGGCTGGTGGAAACTGAGAGCGTATCTCTGTTCCTGCTTTGTCTGCTGCCTTCTAAGGCAGCATTCCAAATGAAATGGAACTTAATAAGATATAGTTTGGAACACTCTACTTACACTCTCCTTATACACGTCATACACATAGCACTCCTGAGGTGCAGGAAACATTACTTCCAATAGAGTTTGATATTTACATGTTGCTAAGATAATAATGTGACACTCTTATAAGCATAAAAAACATAAATATTGTATAAAATAGTTAATATTTACTTTGACAAATCTATATTATCAGTAATTTTAAACTGACACAATGCATTATGAGCTTGTCTTCTCTGCAAATCATAAATTTGATGCGTTCTTAGAATTTAGCTGAAAGAATGTACACTCTAAAAATAAGTGTTCCAAAAGGGGTTTTCACAGTAATGCCATTGAAGAACCATTGTTAGTTTCCCAAAGAACGGTTCTTAACAGATCCTTTTTTTTTTTTTTTCAATTCTTAAAAGAACAATAACCTAAAGATCCTTTTTCCACTACGCAGAACCTTTAGCACAATAGAAAGATCCCATGGCAGTCAAAGGTTCTTCATGGAACCATAGATGCCTGAAAAAAAGAACTTTTACTTATTGTTAAGAGTGTATAGAAGGCAGCATAACATTTTATTGATATTACAAAATATCAGACAGTGTGCCAAATAAAATACCTGGACAGAAAGGTTCCTGATGTGAGATTTTTAGTCTCAAGTCTTGCCAGACAATTTGTGATGCCAGGAATCAGTGCCAGCTCTGGAGACACAGTGGCAGCCGATCCCACTGCCCGTGCCACCAGCTCTAAAGCATCCTGGACATAATGATCCAGTGAAGGCTTGCCCATTTGACCATGTGCAAGAAGACCCAAGGGAAGTCCCTCTGTCCATAATTCCTCCACGTTTTGAGAGTCTCCTATAATCCAGCGGTAATCAGGAAGAATCAGACCAAACTTTGCAATGGTGGTAAAGATTCTCCTTATATCCCTGATGTCACATCCAAAGGTCACTATAGTAGATGTTGAGTCTTTGATAGACTCCAGTTGACCTTGAAGTGACGTTTGAAAGTCACTTTTGGAGCTGTTGTTGGTGGATATCTTAAGAACTGTCCCCAGATGAAATTTGGAGTTGTTATGAAGCAAGAAGACAAAGTCTGAAATGTTCATCTGTTGACACATCACCAGACTGACATCATACCAGTTATTCATGGACAGCAGGGAGAATATGAGATCTGCTTGAGAGGTTTGAGGATTTTGCATGGCCATCTGGAAATGGAGTGAGTTCTGTTGGAAAGAAATAAATGAGGATATCATTACAGAGAAATTAGTATAGTAAGGACGGGTCACATTGGTCAACAATCCAATGTCCAACTGGTTGATAAGTGACGTCGACTCATCCAGTCTTAATTTGCTTTTATATTTTTAGCAGCAGTGCTAAAATTAGCATGGTTTTGTGGACAATTTTTTTTCAGTCATTCATATCTGTTAGCTTTGAGGTCATATATATGGTACTGTGCTTATAAAAGTTGTAGAAATTAACCTTTAGCAGATATACACCTTTTTTAAAAATTACAATTCCTCTAAATCAACCAGAAATATTGCACTACACAAACTGACAATATCCCTACACCTAATAGCATCTACCACTGACAAACAAGAATGAAATCATGAGGTGCATCACAATTGGCATACTTGTGCCATTTTGTAGTATAAATACTTTGGGTAGTGTGTACACGCTGAACATTCCAACAATAAGAAGTGCACTTCAAATACCCAGATGATGCACTTATTTAACTGGAAAAAAGGAAGGATGGAATGTTGGATACTTTGTGGGAATGTTTGACAGCCATAAAAATGTCATAGACTAGACAGAAAACAGAACACAGTACATAGTACATAGTTTAGTATAGTATATAATACTATAATACATAGTGTATATAGTATATAATTTGGGACACAACTATGATTCATGGGTGTGCATCAAAACATAACAAGTTCAGTAAGTCCCGTCCAAACCACCCAGTTTCAATAGATAACATATCAATGCTAAAAAGATATCAAACAATTCCATAGGGGGTTTTAAGATGGATATTTAGATCAGAGTGAGGTGAATGTAAATCCTGCCTAATTATGCTTATATAATTATATTCTTTAAGAAAGACTGATCGACTACTCATTCAGGCAATTCTCCATCTACAAAAAAAAAAAAAAAAAAAAAAAAAAAAGAGAAAAGAAGAAGAAGAAGAAGAAAAAGGGGGCCAAGCCAAAAATGGCAAAATATTTAGTGGTCTTTTAATGGTCTTTACCATTTAATCACATACCACGGAATAGCCTTCCCCAACTTGCAGATAGTTTTTTACAGGAAGAAGAGTCAGTGTTGTTCCACTCAATGTTAATGGCTTCCAACAGTTCATGAAGAGTTGAAAAACGTCTCCCAGTTCATTTGAGTTTAATGCGAGATAAAATATAGGGTTCAAATCTGAACTTTGACAAAAACATGCCTGTTTGGACTTGTTATTCTTGGTTGTCTTTGCAATTTGGGCAGGAGCATTGTCTTTTTGAAAAATAACATCTGATCATTCGTCTTTAGATAACAACTTTTCAATTGTGAGAAGCAAGCCATTCTGCAATATTCTCCTGGACTCCAAAGCAGTAAAAGATTTTTCACATTAAAGTAGCTCACCAATACCAGCAACTAAAAGGCTCCCCACACAATGACACCTATTCCTCCATGCTTCACAGTGGTAAAGATGCATTTATTATTATACTTCTCTGCAGATTTTCAAAGACACTGCTCTGGAGCATGACCATGCAACTCGTGTTTCATTGTAATTCATCCCTCAACACAAACTTCCCATATTCTGCCAAAAACTTAATTCTGTCTTTGATGTTTTTTTGTTTTTTTTCTGAGACAGCAAGTAGCGCATTGAGTAGTGCATTTACAATGTAGTCGATTTTGAAAGTGTGCAGTTTTGCACATCTTTTCCCATCTGCCAAACAGAGGGAAGGCATGAGTTTAAATTCCAACAGATATTTATCATAATGCATGATTTTATGGAATGTCTCCTTCTGCTTGCAAATTGAGTTTCTGAAGCACAGTCTCCTCTGGGGAAAACAAATATTTAGATTTTCAACATGATGTCCAAGTGTACAATTCTTTGCTCCCAAAAACAATTACTTTAAGCACTCTCTGGTTCCGTTTGTGATGCATTGAAATAGAATTGCATCTAGAGGGGACAGAACTTCAAAACTAGTTTAAAACATTTGAAACTTGATGAGTCTGAAAATAGTCAAATCAGTTCTGATTTTTGTTTAATTAGCATCTCCATGCTATATTTTTATTGAATGATTTAACTGCATCATGTTGCTCTAAAGACACAATGTATTCAATAAGCCTAAATTATTTGATTTTGATTTCAGAAATGTTGGCTTAAGTATTTCAAATGACCAAATAAGTATTTCAAATGACCAAATTGCAATGGCCATTAGCATGACCAGTGGTCAAAAGTGCGCTTTATTGACTCTCTCAGGTCTTTCCCAGGTATGAAAATCATTCATACCCATCAATATATGAATGTATAGAGAACTTCTAAAACGTTACCTTGAGTACAGTGGACATTCAGAAACATTTATTACATGAAGTCTGGAATCTTGATGTTTTAATGATATAATAGCCATTAATAACATGACATTGTCCTGCAAAGGAAATCAAGACCTTTCTCAGACACTGGCAGATGAAATGCTTAGCCGAGCCATTTAATTTCCCCTGGGGCTGCAATTATGTGATGGCAGAAAACAGGCTAATCAGAATTGATTAAGGAAAAGCTTTCCAGGGATTTATTTGAACATGTCTAAACAAAGTCAGACTTATTTTCTGTCGGAGTTGTCATGAGATCTGACTGACCTAACCAGTGGGAGAGCAATAAGTACCACTAACAAGTTAAGAAGTGACACTTAGAGGTTTTGAATGGCTACATCATCCGGAATGTGTTTTATCTTGAGGGAGCCCATGCTGTTAAATGATTTGCAAGCTGGGATACAGCCAGATATTACCACTGTGTCATAAAAAGCATTGGAGGGTGATATAATTATGTGCGTTTCCAGCAGTTTTGAAGATGAATCGTTAAAAATGGCTGATCTGATACACCCCTGTCCTTCGGGCCTGTGGAGAGTAGTTTGATTAAATTTCCGTTTGTCTTTTCATAACCTTGAATCCTTCAAAATATCCTGAAAGGTATTTAGAATGACAAATGACAAAACCATCAAATGGTGTAAAGTAATATAGTTGCTATTATGTTGTTATTCTGATGTAGGCAGGGGTGCTACAAACCTTTTCTCTTATTAAACTGTTTTAATCTTACAGTTCACTTTCTCAAAGCGAGATTAGTCTATTATTTCACTGCTCTTGGTTCTTGATAGCAATAAACTAAAACATGAGAAAAGGCTATTTTTTCCCGAAAAACATATTGCAAATGTGTCATTGATATTATAGAACAGTTAAATAATCAATAAGTTAATATTAAGTAACTTTTGAAAGATTTTTAACACATGTTATCTGTTTTTGCTCCTTCAACAAAAACTGTTCCAAACAAAGCTGCTGTGTGTGTCTTAGCAACATATTTAATTCCTGAAAGAATCAACGTTTCTGAACGAATTGATCTGAATGAATGATTCAGTAACTCACTCATTAAGACAGTGACTTGCCCCAACCTACTGGCGGGTTTCTGCTGCACTTCACTCTAGGGTGCAAGTCTGTAAGGTAGGCACAGGTGTTTATTTATTTATTCATGCATTATTGTTTATTTCCTGTCATCATGCAGGCTTGTTTATTGGCTGCAAAAATACCTCAGTAGCCTAGTAGCATATTATACATTCCTTGTTGCATTATTATTGTAAGTATCACTATGTTCTGTCAAAAAGTACCTTATGCTCCATCTATTTAAATGAGCTTTCTCAGGGAATGTTTGCTATGCTTTGTGGCATTGATGTGTTTATATATTATATTTCTTTATATACCATTTTGGTCACACTTTAGTTTAGGGTCCAATTCTCCAATTCTTAACTAACTATTAACTATGATAAACTCCTAATTAATGCTTATAAATAGTTAGTAAGGTTAAGTTTAGGTATTGGGTAGGATTAAGGGGTGTAGAATATGGTCATGCAGAATAAGGAATTAATATGTGCTTTTATAAGTACTAATAAACAGCTAATATCCTAGTAATATGCAAGGTAATAAGCAACTAGTTACTAGTGTGAATTGGATCCTAAACTAAAATGATTCCACTATTTCTTTACCACCATCCCCTTAACTCCTCCCCCTCCCTTTCAGCACCCCCAAACCTTTTAAATTCTTGATTAATATACCTTTTTTACACATATGGTAAATGTCCATGATTATTATTATTATATTTTTAGTTCTTCCATTCTGTAAAATGATATGCAATACAATCAGTTGAATGCATTTTATTATCTTTTTAACTATATCCCCTTTTACTTTAAGATTTCCAAAAGATTAGAAACACTATTATGAAGAACCAATCAAATAAAGTTTAATTAACATTAAGATGGCAATGGTCCCAGAATCCTTTGGGTTGAAAGGTATGAGTTTTGTGTTTATCCACCATCTGTGAACAGCAGTAACAAGCACATTGGGATACTAATTGCTATTTGGACAGATACTAAACACTGATTCTGAGTTTACAGATAAATTGGATAGGATAAATTTCACACAATCCTTGTAAACAAAGACCTGACCAGAAGATGGTGCTAACCTCAAAAGATCAGATATCAAGCAGCTCAGCCCTAAAGGTGTTTAGCAAAATGCATTTTTTTTACAGACACCATGTGCCAAAGGCATCTAAATTGCTGTTTTGTGATTTAGGCTGATCCAGCAGGTGTCATAATAAACTTATTAGTTTAATGAAAGCAATCCAACCCCAGCTGACCTCAAACACATTCAGTGCTTGCAAATGTAGTGAACATTTGATACCATTCTTTAAAAAAATCAGTTGCACTAATAAATAGCACTGGAGATATTTATGCACTAAATATGAGACATACATAAATATTAGACATACCCATTCATTATGACAAATTGTATTTTCTCTTTAATTTCTAAAAATTATATTACTATATCACTCACACCACCTGTCATGATGGTGACAATTCCATAATTCAAATGGGAGCTTATTAATCATTTTAAAAGGGTTCTATATTTTCAGTTCATTATTAATTTAAATTAAATCTTGTCACTAAGTGTAATAATTATATGACATTCTTATTGCATCTGACATGTATTGTGTGATCACAAGGGAAAATAAATATTTTTTGAGAAGCAAAGTGTAGAATCAGTGAGAGTAGAGTATTGTTTATAACCCCAAACCCTTAAATATCTACTAAAATAGTTCATTCATTCATGCTTCCAATTAATGCATCAGTCAGTTCCAAACATGTCAACATGTTTCCTCTAATTCCATTTGTGTGTGTAGTACAATTCCCCCACATTCCAGTATTTATTTTCATTTCTACTGGAAAGAAATGGTGCTGAAAAAACTAAGCAGCATTAGACCAGCATTTCTTGAATATACAATATGTAAACATTATGATTTATTATGAAAATAAACACACCTGACTCTGGCGTTTGAATATCTTCTGGACGACGCTGATGACTGGAATCTGTAGCGTTGAGGCAATGAATTCCAACTTGACCAGTTCATCTCTGTTTTGTGGAAAAGCAATGATGGCAGAAACTCCTTGCACAATGACAGTGTGGCAAACACTTTGCAGAAACGACATGGGATCACCACAGGCAGCTGTAGATGGCGAGGAAAATGAGAAAGCAGGTAATTCTCCAAGTCCTGCTTCCACAGCCATGACTATCTCAAGGGTGAGGTTGTAGGGTAAAAGCCCCACCGCTCGATTGAGGGTCTCCGTAGCGAGTATAACAGAGTCGCGAGGTAGAAACACAGCATCCGTACCCACTTGTTTGAGTGCGGTTTTACTTTTGGAGGCCTTGTGTGGGTTATTCGCTGAGCTTTTAGTCCTAATATCCCTCCAGCCGTGTCCGTGAACACTTTGGATGATCATGTCCCAGTCTTCCCACGTTTCTCTGTCTGCATCCCAGTCCGGATCTCTCCCGCTGAGGGGATCCTGCCTGAATACTCGTGGATGCAGGTGCAGAGCTCCGACTCTCACCGTATGTCCGATCCTTTTCAGAATCTGACATGGTTGTGGATGCGCCAGAGATGCTGGGGGAACAAGGATCATTATCAAAGCGCTTGGCACAAGTAAAGAGAGACACACCAACCTGCCCAGCGCACCACAGATCCAAGAGCCCGGCATTACTCCAAACAAGGCTTTCTTAAGCTCTGGAAATGACGGGATCCGCGTCCACCTGCGCGCCCGATGGTTCCTGTACAGCGCTGGATAGATGATGGATCACCGGTGAATCTCCTAGACGCAGCAAAGTTGCGCTCCTCTCCAACTGGCTTCTGAGGGATCGCCAGCAGTGCACATGTCCAGCGCGGCTTAAAACACTCGTTGCTCATCTCAAAAGCGTTTATGGGCGAAATATTCCCGGTGTGAAATAATCAAGGGTGTATTTACGCGCTCTCCAAAACAGGCGAAAAGGCAGCTAACTAAAATGCAAAGTGACTGTAAAAACTAAAAAAAAAAAAAAAAAAAAAAACGATTATGTTCTCCAAATCAATGCAAGGTATGTCCAAGAAAAGAAAGAAATAACTTATTTTCTTTATTTTTGTTTGCGAACCTTTATTCCATCCTGCATTTTATCACGAAACATCGTGACGGATCGATCTCCACAAATTACTCGCAAACTATGTAAAAACAGAAACGGTCGTGGCTTACATTACAGTTTAATCACGTTGCGCAGTGAAATTGTCCTGATAAACTCCCAGAATGACGCTGGAATAGTTCAGATAATTGCACTGACTGTGCTGTGCGTTTAACCCGTTCACTGCTGCACTGACGCCTCTAATGCTATAGATAGACATCAGTCATAGATTATGTATATACATATACATACTATATTTGATCGCTAACCACAGACACACAGACACACACACACACACACACACACACACACACACACACACACACACACACATATATATTCTATCAAAAAAGGTAAACCAACCAGATTAAATCCCATCCAATTTGATTTTATCTCTATAGCACTTATCCAAAAAAAAAAAAAAAAAAAAAAAAAAAAAAACGCACCAGTGAGCCAGTTAAAGGTGTCAGTGTGGCAAGGAAAGCAGATGCTGATACTTTCAGTTAAATGGGAAATTTCTAGGATCTCCAGTTTTCAGTTGATAGCTTCACAACATTTTATCTGTTGCAGCAGCCAGTTGAAGTTACATACCACTTTTGATGAAAACGATTCTTATTGGTTAGGAAGTATAACCTCTGCCTCTCCCTTGAATCATCAGCACCCCTGTCGTCCTATCACTGCGCAATCCTGACTTACGGCAGGAGAGGTTGGATAAGAGGAGGGGTGTGACACCAGAACACTGCTGTCGGTGAGTGATGAACACGAAAAATCTGATGGCTGTTGTACCTCATCGCCACTGCCATAAATCTCACACATAGTTCATTTGCTGAAACTGTGCAGCCAGTGCAACGGTTTCCTCCTGAAGTCCAGGTATGTCGTATACAGGCTTACTGATATGTTAAGTGTTTTAGAACACGTTTTTTTTTTACCCTTCAGATTTTGATACAGACTGATGCAAACAATAATATAGTGTTACGACCCAGAGTCAAAGTCTGTACCAAAGGTTATCGTTTGCTTGTTTCTTTATTCTTTTTCCTTGACACAACTCAGATTAAAGGCACTCTTTTCAGGATTGGGCAAAGCCAAAATAATAAACAAAAGAGGTAAAACTTTACAATAAGGTCTCATTTGTTAGAATTAATGTATTAACTAATTAACATTTGTTACAGTATTTATGATAACACTAAAGGTTCATTAGTTAAACATTAAAGGTGCCCTAGAATTAAATATTGAATTTATATTGGCATAGTTGAATAACAAGAGTTCAGTACATGGAAAAGACATACACTGAGTTTCAAACTCCATTGTTTCCTCCTTCTTATATAAATCTCATTTGTTTAAAAGACCTCCGAAGAACAGGCGAATCTCAACATAACACCGACTGTTACGTAACAGTCGGGATCATTAATATGTACGCCCCCAATATTTGCATATGCCAGCCCATGATCAAGCCATTAGACAAGGGTAGCCAGTATTAACTTCTGGATGTGCACAGCAGAATCATCAGACTAGGTAAGCAAGCAAGAACAATAGCGAAAAATGGCAGATGGATCAATAATAACTGACATGATCCATTATAATATGATATTTTTAGTGATATTTGTGAATTGTCTTTCTAAATGTTTTGTTAGCATGTTGCTAATGTACTGTTAAATGTGGTTAAAGTTACCATCGTTTATTACTGTATTCACGGAGACAAGAGAGCCGTCGCTATTTTCATTTTTAAACACTTGCAGTCTGTATAATTCATAAACACAACTTCATTCTTTATAAATCTCTCCAACAGTGTGTAATGTTAGCTTTAGCCACGCAGCATAGCCTCAAACTCATTCAGAATCACATGTAATACATCCAAATAAATACTATACTTACATGATCCGATGTATGCAAGCAGCATGCATGACGAACATCTTGTAAAGATCCATTTTGAGGGTTATATTAGCTGTGTAAACTGTGTTTATGCTGTTCAAGGCAAGCGCAAGCTCCGGAGGAGGGGGAGCACGAGAATTAAAGGGGCCGCAACCTATATATCGGTGCATAGTTAATGATGCCCCAAAATAGGCAGTTAAAAAAATGAATAAAAAAAAAATCTATGGGGTATTTTGAGCTGAAACTTCACAGACACATTCAGGGGACACCTTAGACTTATATTACATTTTTTAAAAAGAAGTTCTAGGGCACCTTTAAGGTTCATTAGTTAAACATTAGTTAACATGAACTAATAATGAACGGCACTTATACAACATTTAGTAATCTTTGTTAATGTTAATTTCAACAATTACTAATACATTATTAATATCTTGTTAACATTAGTTAATGCACTGTGACAAACTAACGTGAACAAACAATGAACAACTGTATTTTCATTAACTAACATTAACAAATATTAGTAAATACAGTAACAAATGTATTGCTCATGTTTAGTTCATGTTAGTTAATACATTAACTAATGAACCTTATTGTAAAGTGTAACCGTATTTATTAATCTTTGTTAATGTTAGTTAATAAAGATACAGTTCATTATTTGTTCATGTAAGTTCACAGTGCATTAACTAATGTTAACAAATACAGCATTTGATTTTAATAATGTATAAGTAAATGTTGAGAGTAACATTAATTAAGATTAATACTGTAGAAGTATTGTTCATTCTTCGTTCATTTTAACTAATGTAGTTAACTAATGTTAACTAACGGAACTTTATTGTAAAGTGTTACCACAAAAGATGCTACAGACTAAACCCACAACCACTGGAAACCTACTTGAAAATAAATGACAGCGGACTATCCTGACTTCCTAACTACACAGTAGAAAACATTAGAAAAGGTATTTCCAATCAAAAATAAATGTCACCCAATCTCTAGCCTGTCACGTTTTGAGTTTGTCTTTTGATCTGTTTCTCCTTCTTGTTCATGCTTGAGTTTCTTTGTTATTCTTTGAGTCTGTTAATTAGTTCAGTTCTCCTCCATTCTCCTCTTGTTTGTATCCTAGGTTACTGATTTGATTAGTGTCCTCAGTTCAGGTGTCTTATTAATTAGCCTCGTATGCTCCTCTGTTTCTTTTGTATATAAGCCCTCAGTTTCTATTTGTTCTTTGCTTTGTTAATGCCATGTGTGACAGTGGTATGTTTCTCCTCCATTGATTCTCTTGTTTATTGTTTTGATTGTTATATTAAAAGTTATATGAATAGATCTCCTTTGTGCTCTTTAATACAGCCACCAACCCTGACATAGCCTCTGTGGTGGAGAAACACAATAATATTCACACTATTTACAATAAAGTGTAAAAAACCAAAAAAACAAAAATGATACTTGCCACATTGACAAAACAAAGAAAAAGAACAAGCACATGGGTATAAAGTTAATGAAACAATGATTGACACCAGGGGCCAGTTTCATAAACTTAGCCTCTATGTTGATACTATGTTTTATTTCACGCTCTGTGGAATACTTGATTCTGATTGGTCAGTGGCGCCATCCAGCGGTATGTTATTCCCCGATAACAACCGCTGGAAACAGTTAACATAGGCTCATTCGGGTGAAGTCTGCAGCGCTATATGCTTGCTAGGAACGTTTTTTTCTCATGGAAGTTTTGCCTTTGGTGAGCTAATAAAATATTAAAAAGCAGTCAAATTTTGTGTAGTTATTTAATTTTGTCATCCGGTATCGCGGACTCACTCTCTTGTTTCATACAAAGGCAGCTGCTGCCATTTTGCGACTATTGTTTTGTTCACTGTAATGGATTAAGATAAACAGGTACGATTTTAAATCGGTTTAATATCAGATCAATATCTTTTCCCCATAATTATTTATGCGGCGAAATGCCATGTAATATGCTGTATGACTGTACCGTATCTCTTAAATGTGTTTCTGTCTAGTTTGAACTTGCCGCACGACCAACTGCTCTCTCCGCGGAAGCAGGCTCAGATCCACTCAGATCAATATTTTGTGCCTAATTATTTACTTATGTGGCAAGTAGCATAATAAGTAGTAAGCGGGATAATTTACATCCATTCGGTTGTTATCTCAGAATAAACCACTTGTCAAGATTCATCTGGCTCAAATTGTGAACGAATTGTTGGGAAGAATCATTTTCACACATGAATTGGCACTGACCTTAACCTCAGTGTAAGTTTTTGGGATGTGCTGGAGGAGACTTTACAGAGTGCTCACCTCTTGCATTGCCAATACAAGATCTTGACCAAAAATGATGCACCTCTCGATGGAAATAAATGTTTTGATGGTATTTCCATCAAGAGGTGCATCAATTTTTGGTCAAGATCTTGTATTGACAATGCAAGAGGTGAGCACTCTATAAAGTCTACTCCAGCACACATGAAAGACTTTTAAATGAATTTAAGGTCTGGACTCAGAGGTGCCCATTCATGTGTGAAAATGATTCTTCATGCTCTCTGAACCATTCTTTCACAATTTTAACTGTGGTGAATCTTGACATTGTCATCCTGGAATATGGCCATGATGTGTCTTCCTACATGGTTGTTTAAGAAATGAAAAGCTATACGCACTCCATCTTTAAGGGTTAAAAAACCTTTGCCAAACATATAACTTGCTAGATACATAATAATCACTGTAATAATGATCCATTCATAGATTCTTAAGTATTTGCCTATTAAAATCCAAAGAGCGACTTTTTTTTTGGCCGGGCAGTGTATAACAGCAAATCACTCACACCAGAATATAATACAACGTTAGATAAGTACTACACACCAAAACACTAAACACAACAATGCCATCTCTATTCTCCCACATTCTTCTCCAGCATCCGTGGTGTATTTCAAAGGACGCCAGTCTTCAGGTGACGAATCAGCAGGTGCTCCTTTGTACATTCAATTAGGCTGGAGTCTCATAAGAGCGAGAAAGAGAGAGAGAGAGAGAGAGAGAGAGAGAGAGAGAGAGAGGCCCTGGCTGTCCCATATGGCACACTTAGGGTGCTTCTCATTTCTTATTTGTGCTTCGGAGCGTGTATCAAACTGCCAAAGTCACATGATTCAGTAAACAAGGCTTCCTTGTTGTACTGTAAAAAGTATTGGTATGGGTGAACTAACCCTTTAAGCAGTGAGTTATGTCATTGTATGAGAAACGCACCCCTGGTCTGTTCAAACAAACCATAAAAAATACTGTATATGAATATCTATGACTCGAGATCACTCTGTAGACTTGCCTATATCTGGACCTACTGTATTTCTTTCCTGCATGATCTGACCTTTACCTCCCCTACATGACAAGGACACTATGCCCATTTTATTATTTTCACATGCAGGACTGAATCACAGTCCTTTAAGCATGCTAGTGAAGTCTTTTAACTGCTGCCAACACTCCTTGTGATAAACCCCTTATCATACAGTATATTAAAGTCACCATGAAATCAAAATTGAGAATTCTTATTTTTATGGAATATTGGAGTGTTTATTATAAATGATTTATCCAAGCACATCAATATTTTTTTTTTTTAAATGCATGTGCCGTTGCAATCTTCAAAACAAACAAACAACTTAGTCATGGAGTCTTCATTATTAATTTGTAGCTGCTGTTCGAATGGTAGCTTGTTAAACTTGTTGGCAATCAAATATTTAATATCTCTACTCTCCATAATTAAGGTAGTTGCTATATTATCAAGTTCAAACTAATATCACATAATTTAGGCCTTTACATCTCTGCGATGATTGGTTGATATACCAAAGGAGGCTATCCTCCTCTGCGATATATTTTTTATATATATTTTTATATTTAACACTTTAACCGCTGAAAGTGAAATACTCAATGGTGATAGGGTAAATTTCTTAAATTATTATTATTTTTTTAACCAATGGTGGCAAAAGTCTCCGCCTCCCCCTCCCCTTCTCTATTTTCTCAGACTCGCCTTAGCACGGTTTTCCGAACGGCAGATTTGGCATGTTCAGGGAAAGCAGAAGTGGTTCAGACTTCAGTAATATTTAATGGTGTTATAATGGTGAAATTACAAACAAGAAGTTCACATTCTGATACATAATATTAAATAACTGAGAATTTTATTAACATTAAATCATCTTTCTCCCATTTTCCATCTCAAAATTTTGGGTAGGCTGTGCCTCCTTTGCCTCCCCTGACAAGCAGCCACAGTTTGAACTAAGATTTTGGATGTTTTTTTGTTTTTTTTTTTACTTCAAAGAGTTTTATTGTAGAATAAAGTGCCACACCATATTGTTAGAACATACATTAATCTTTTACAGTTATAGGGCTAAATCTACTGACAATGCACAAATTAAAGAACACAGACAGCAGGAACTCATTTCCATAATGACCAGGGGCCTCAGTTATCAACAGTGTGTAAAAAAGATCTATGTTTTGTCCTACGAATTAAATTTACAATGTGCCTCACAACAAAAATATCTGTATTTATAAAATGTGTGTATGTGGTTCTTACTCACACCAGTAATTATTGTTGATAAATCCCACGTTCTTAAAGGATTAGTTCACTTTCAAATTTTCCTGATAATTTACTCACCCACATGTCATCAAAGATGTCCATGTCCTTCTTTCTTCAGTCGAAAAGAAATTAAGGTTTTTGATGAAAACATTCCAGGATTATTCCCCTTATAGAGGGTTTCAATGGACTCCACTGTTGAAGGTCAAAATTACAGTTTCAGTGCAGCTTCAAAGGGCTTTAAACGATACCAGGCGAGGGATAAGGGTCTTATCTAGCGAAACGATTGGTCATTTTCTAAAAAAAAAAAAAAAATACAACTGTATATACTTTATAAACACAAAGGATCGCCTTGCAAGTGCTTCACCATTCTGTCTTCCGTATTCTTCAAAAAGCTTACGCTGTATTCCCTCTTCCCTGTTCTACTTACGGAAAAATTGGAACTGGCACCGCATTCGTTCCGTAAGTTGAATCGGGAAGGTGAAGGACATACAGCATAAGCTTTTTGAAGAATACGGAAGGCAGAATGGCAGAACCACTTGCAAGGTGATCATTTGTGTTTATAAGGTATACAGTTGTATCTTTTTTCGAAAATGACCAATCATTTCGCTAGATAAGACCCTTATTCCTCGTCTGGTATCGTTTAAAGCCCTTTGAAGCTGCACTGAAACTGTAATTTTGACCTTCAACAGTGGAGTCCATTGAAGCCCACTATAAGGAGAATAATCGAGTAAATTATCAGGAAAATTGTATTTGAAAGTGGACTAATCCTTTAAGCACCATGTTCATTCATGTTCATGGTCATTTGCATTCAGAAATGCTCCAATGAACCATATATGGTGACAACACTCCTTTTATAAATTACGTGAATGTATATGCATTCTCTGCGCAGTGCATGGTTTGCCAAATCTTCCAGCAAAGCGAGACCAGCCATGACACTACATTTCAAATGACTTCTCAGCTGTCTTTTACAGCTTTTCACACCAATTATGCAAATGTCTAGCTTGAACTATGAAACTACTAACTGAGTATTTGCAATTAAAGGACACAGGAAACGCGCAGCAGCAGTTTCTTTTTGTAGTATCACCATTCTACCAGAGTTGTGTTTGTATTTACACACATTTCTACATATAAGTACAAGTTGTTAGATCCCACGCTTTGCGTGAAACAGTTCTTACGCACCCATTACTCACACATCTGGTCATGTGCACTGTTGATAAATGAGGGCCCTGCAACACAAATTATAGTGTAGGGTCGCAAACAAGCAGAGTCAACGATAATCAGGTGAGGGTAATCTATATCCTGGAGATTCTCCTACGTTGTCCGTTTTGGATTTATTGAAGTCTGTTTCTGTCCTCATCTTTGTGCTCTTCACAGCTACCTAACGTGACACCTTGGTGTTCTTCTTCATTTAGCAGTCTTTAGTCATGCAGCCTGAGTCTTTTGAGGCCCCTGGCAATCAGAGGCCCCAAGTCTCTGCTCATCTGGTCTATAATCCAGCCATTATCAAAGGCTTTTCCAAACTCACAGACACAGATCATCTCCTTTATTTGACATTTTTGTTAATGGAATTCCAAATTTCCAGTCTAAATCATATGACTTGTCATTCAGATAAATGGCAATGAAATACAACTAAAGGCAGGATGATTTCTACAAATCACTAACTATTATTGATTCAAAAACAAGTGTGGAATGAATGAACGTCATCCCAGTAATTGCCCTAGCATGAAATCTACCATATAGAGGGCATTAAACTCAGAGTGTAGACCTGCATCATGAGAGAGATGTGCTTTCAGCAGTGACTCCTTGACCCTTCATTGACAAGCCACAGCAATAAATCTCATGTTCTCATTGCCCTTCTCTCAGACTTAATTATGAGAGGGACCCAAGCACCAGGCATGACTGGTTGCATCATCATCTTCTAATGCTGTGCTGATGCCTAATGTAGGTCATGAGAAAATACCATTGTGACCTGTTTATACACTATAGCATGGGTTCTAAACTAGTGTGTCGCAGACAAGAGAAAGAAAAATGGTAAATGAAAATGTTTATCCAACCTGATCTCATGAAAAAAAAAAATAAAATAAAAAAAAATTAAGTGGAGATTTTGTTTGAATTCATATGATGTGAATTGTATGAAAACATGCAATTTTTTAGAAAAAAAGTAAGCATGAAGGTCTACCCCGAACCTCACACTGTCACATTCTCTTATGTTTCTGTTCTTAGGACTCTTAGTTTGTATGTTTTTGTTTCCCTTGTTTAGTTCCCGCTTCCTTTGTTCCCTTGGTTCGTATTTGCTAGGTTATCATTTAGTGTTTTTTGTCTGGTTTCCTTTCTTTTGCTTGTTATTATCTTTGTTAATTTAGTTAAATAATGTAAAAAAAAAAAGAAAAAAAAAAAAGCTGCATTTAGATCCTCATTTCCTGTTCCCAGTAAATACTGGTATATTGCTACACCCTTAATTCAAAATATTCTGGGGGCCATGAAAGACTTGTGAAAATGACCAAAAATGCTGGCGCTTTCTGGCAAGTTACAAATAAAACACAGACAGGAAAAGAGTTCATTAAAATGCAACACAATCTCATAGCAATTTGTAACTATTTTACATGTTGGCAAAAAGGTTATGTTCAGGTGTTTACATCCCTCAGGGCTTTTAGTCCAAAGTGTGCTCATTTGGATAAAAACTTATGGATTATCGAACTTAAAATATCTTTGGAGAGCAGTATTTTTTTTTTCTAATTTAACCCCAAATAAGATGCTGTGAGCATTATGGAGTGCTAAACTTTCAAGTGTAATTTATGTTTCATTCATACTCGATGCCAAAGATTTCCAGCAATCGCTGTAGCTGAATAAAAAGGAGATAGAGACATTTTGACCAATTAAACAAAGAGAATTAACATTGTGACTGTAACAAAGGGTCAGAAGCCATGGGATCCATGTGCAGCTTCATTGTTGACAATCGTAGTATAACAGGCAAGGGTAAATCACCAGCAACAACAGTATCACAGACAAGGCAGAAACGTAACGAAGGGACAGGCACAGGGTCGGGGCTGGCAGCAGACAGAACTAGCAGTATCCAGATAAACAGGCAAGGAGACAGATGGGCAGACAGCGAGACGTCGTAACAGAAAAAAAAATCCAAGGTCGTACACGGGAAAACAATACACATGGGAAATCGCTCAGAAATGTCAGCCGTGGCAAAACAAGACTTCGCGGTGTGTGAGAGTCTGTGTTTTATAGTCCACCGGAAGGGGATCAGTTGCGTGCGTGATCAGCGCCAGGCAGTGGGTTATGGGAAATGAAGTCCAGATGAGTTTAATACTCTGGTGACGGAACTTTGTTTCCACAGAGGCTGCATTCGTGACAGTGACAGTATTATGGTTTATTTGTTCTTCAAGCCATCTTGGGTATTTTCATAAAGATAATGTATATTTATAATGCAATGCCAATGGACATGGCTTTTATCACTGTATATAATGCCATAATTGTGTAGTGAAAAATCTGATATCAGATTTTAGTTTGATTTTAGTTTTTATTATTTTTTAATTATTATTTTTATTATTATTGTTAAATAACTTTGGTTTTCTGTTGCTTATGTTCTGAATTCCTGGAGAAAAACCAGATGAGAACAACATAGTATTGATTATTTCAGGCATTGATGCTTAGTATCATGAAATAAAATATGGATGACCAGGATGAGGACACCAGAAAATTCCATCAGGATTGTTAATTCCATCTTCTGTGAAACTTGACACAAATCACGATTATAATGCAGTGTGCTGTTCTGGAAATCTAATCTAAACTAGAAAAAAGGAAAATACACTCCGCTACAGCTCTACAAGAAATAAAATCCAATAGCCAAGTAAACGCTGATGTTACTGTCTGGGTATACGTATAAGATTGGTTAAAAGGCCTTTTAGCCTGTGCCAGGTTGTTCATACTAAAAATAATTTTGATGTCTTTGGTTCTATTTGATGTCTTTGGTTCTCTTACCTTAATCTGGGGGAAAAAATGCATTAAAAACATGTAGAAGTAAGTAATTATACCTGTGTGATTAGAGATATTAGAGCAAATGTGGCTTTGGGCGAACCAAGATGCATTTTCTTATTAAAGATGACCTATACTTTTCAAACGTTTGGGGTTGGATGTTTATTTTTATTTTTATTTTTTTGTATGTTTTTGAAGGAAGTGTCTTTTGCTCACCACCACCTGCATTTATTTGATCAAAAGCACAGTAAAACAGTAATATAGTAAAATATTATCATAATTTAAAATAACTGTTTTATATTTGAAAATATGTTATTATTATTATATTGTAATTTATTCCTGTAATAAACCAAAGCTGAATTTTTAGCATCATTACTTCAGTCTTATGTGTCACATGATCCTTCAGAAATCATTCTAAAATGCTGATTTCTCAAGAAACATTTCTGATTATTATGTTGAAAAAAGTTGTGCTGCTCAATATTTTTGTGGAATCTGTGATACTTTTATTTTTTGAAGAGGTGTAAAAGTAATGTAATGTCTTATTCTCATTTTCGATTAATTTAATGCTTCTTTGCTGAATATAAGTATTCATTTCTTTAAAAGAAATCTTACTGACCACAAACTTTTGAGTGGTAGTTTATGTAATATGCTTATATTTACCTACTCTAATACAACCCTGAATGCCCTAACTTGTAATGTTTATACAGATAAGACAAGAAATCGTCTCAGGTTACGCATGTAACCATGGTTCCCTGAGAACAGGGAATGAGACTCTGCGCTGATCGCGCTATGGAGAACGTCAATCGTGACTCGTGTTCGAAATGCCAAGAATCACAACACTCCAATCCTATTGGCCGCGATAGCCTATCACGTCACACGGCGCGAACCGTGACGTATAAAGGGAGCGCCTGGGGAAGTAGCCAACATCTTTTCGTCTTTGAGGGACTGTTCAGCAGGCATCCCGAAGCATGGCAGGAAAGCGCAGAGTCTCGTTCCCTGTTCTCAGGGAACCATGGTTACATGCGTAACCTGAGACGTTCCCTTTCGAAAGTGAACTTCAACTCTGCGCTGATCGCACTATGGGGAACGATATACCCACGCCGCCATGCTAGAGGAGAATGCATGCCCAAAATGTCTGGACAAACGTCCGGCAGTTCCAGGGAAAAACTGGGAGCAATTCTCCAAGGCTGTCAGTGACAGCATTCCCTACGGCCATCAGCCCAAGTTGAACCTAAAAAGAGACCCTCCAAAAAAGGCCTGCCAAGGCTGCTCGAGCATCTGGGACCTTGTCTGATACACAGAATCTCCAAGCGCAAACTCCAAAGAGAAGAGCGGGAAAGAGCGACTCACCCCACACGCAGAGATGGGCATCCTGGAGAGCGGAACTCAGCTGAGCGCTAAAAACCACTCATCCTAGGATCTACTCAGCTTCTGATAAAGGCGCTGAGGAGGCTGTGCGCTAGAAAAAACCCTGGTACAGGGGAGCACAAACCAGCCTGGGGGCCAGTCTGAACGGGAGACTTCACAGAAGTCTACAACCAATGACCGGCTTAGGGAGCTAAGCACAATTACACAGTCAACCCAAAGGGAAGTACGAAGCTCAACCTAACAGACAGACCGTACTGTAGGCACATAGCCATGGAGGCCGACCAGAAGGGGCCTACAACACAACTAAAGTTCTTTAAACTAACTAACATCACAACAAGAACCCAATCCATAAGGTGGTATTCAGGATGGCCCATAAGGCCTTTCGACTGAAAACATAGCATGCTAAGCGCATGACCAACCAAATGATTAGGTAGCTTGTAAGTGCCCACGGAACAGCCCGTCCAACACAATCCAACGAGCAGTGTACTCGTTAAAAGCACCTTTCTACTCTTTAAGCAAGAGGAGTACAGCGTACGCCATCACGCGCTAAAGAAGGCCCCATGGGCCTATAACCTCAGCAGACACGTGGCATCAGCTCGTGGCAGTGTTATCAAGCTCCAGGCAGAACAAACCGAATACGGAGGAGGTTAATGAGTCAGCCGGAGCCCTGGCCAGGCAGCGACAAAATCCCTTTCACTGTTTCTTGTCAAAAGAAACGCAAAAGGTACACTTTTTTCCAAAGGAGGCCCCGAGGGCCTACCCGTTACAAGCAGCGTCAGCTAGCGGCCATTAAGAGATGGGCATCCCGGAGAGCAGAACTCAGCTAAGCGCTATAAACCCTCGTATTGAGGGGAATAAAATCCACTCTTCCTAGGATCTACTCAGTGGCTGATAAAGCACTGAGGAGGCTGTGCGCTAGAAAAACCCTGGTACAGGGGAGCACAAACCAGCATGGGGCCAGTCTGAATGGGAGACTTCACAGAAGTCTACAACCAATGACCAGCTTAGGGAGCTAAGCACAATTACACAGTCAACCCAAAAGGGAAGTACGAAGCTCAACCTAACAGACAGATCGTACTGTGGGCACATAGTCATGGAGGCCGGAACAAAGGGCTTACAACATAACTAGAGTTCTTAATAATAAACTAAGCATTCCACAGAAACTCAACACATGAGGCGATATTCCAGGATGGCCCGTAAGGCCAAGCACCTGAAACATAGCATGCTGGAAGCATGACCACCAAGTAATTAAGTAGCTGTGAGTGCCCACGAAAACAGCCCATCCAACACAATCAAACGAGCAGTGTACTCGGAAAAAGCACCTTTCTACTCTTTAAGCAAGAGGAGTACAGCGTACGCCATCACGCGCTAAAGAAGGCCCCATGGGCCTATAACCTCAGCAGACACGTGGCATCAGCTCGTGGCAGTGTTATCCTAAAGGAAGCAAAAGCACTCTAAATGTACTCAGTAAAAGCACCTTTTACTCTCTAAGCGAGAGGAGTACAAAGCCAAACTCCAGCGTGATAGCAAAGGAGGCCTGTGAAAGCCTACGACTCATGAAACACGCGGCGTCAGCTAGTGCAATCACGATTCACCCATGGTGAAGAGACATACAAATAACCCACACAAAGCTGTGCCAACATGCAGAACGAAAGGAGGCCCTGATGAGGGCCTACAACCTCCATGAACACATGGCAACAACCAGTGGTAACTTATGACAAATGCCAGCCAACAGGCCAGTACTAGAAAGACCCATAGGTAGGAGAAGTACACACTACGCCACAGAACTCAACGAAAAGCCTAAACTAAGGCTTATTCGTACAGAGGGGGCGTGGCCAATGGCGGCATGTGTCATAAGACATGACTCAACCATGGAAAGAATCTAGATATAACCAACCCAGCTGGGCCAACAGAGAGGCTACAAAGGAGGCCTGGTAAGGCCTACTACTTTTAAGCACCATGTGGCGCCAGCCCGTGGACATAACAGGGCCAATGCTCAAAGGGGACCAGTTCTAGACCCTACACGATAACTGTGGGGAACTAGCTACACAACCTGAGCTTAAGCCTACACATTCCAACAGGCAATGTACATATAAATATGCTATCACGGTCTAAGGAAGGCCTATAAGGCCTAACACCTCAAATAACGTGAGCATAAGCCTGAGGCAGTGCTAAAAAGCGTGAGCAAACTAGTGATCGTAAACCAACAGCGCCCCAAAAACAAGCTGTAATAAAGAGAGGCTATAATAAAGAGCTAACAATCTAACAGCAAGTGTAAAACAGCTGCTGTGGTCATGATCGACTGGGGGAAGTCGAGAATATACTATTCTAACCAGAATAGGACTCTCTACCCACATGGAAAAAACCTATATAAACATATATGTTTCAATATAGGTTTTGATATAGGTTTTACATATATGTGACATATATAAAATTGGCCGTTTTCCTATATTATATGTACATATATGTACACATATATGCACACATATATGTACACATATATGCACACATATATGTACACATATATGCACACATATATGTACACATATATGCACACATATATGCACACATATATGCACACATATATGCACACATATATGCACACATATATGCACACATATATGCACACATATATGCACACATATATGTACACATATATGCACACATATATGTACACATATATATATATATAAATACACATATATGTACATATATGTACACATAATATAGGAAAACGGCCAATTTTATATATGTCACATATATTAAAAACCTATATCAAACCTATATTGAAACATATATGTTTATATAGGTTTTTTCCATGTGGGACCAATTTCACGTGTTCGTGTAGCGGTGTGTTTTCTGCGTTGTGTCGTAATCAAAGACAGACTGCGAAAAATCTTGCCATCAGGTCCTCACTTTATTCTGTATAACACAAATGGCAATATATGAGGACTTGTGCAGCATACAAACAGCATGCGGCAGCAACGCACAACGCTGAGAAAGAGAGATATTAAAAGTAACTTAAGTAAAGAAAAATAATCAACGAAACATCTGAATGTACATCACAGAGGGGTTTACGATTACAATCATACAAATATATCATGTGAATTCAGCTGTTACATGAAACATGGCCTTAATTGAATCACCACAAAAACTTTGTGCGACCTACCGCTGTGATGTCTCATGCAGACTGGGAAGCAGCAAAGTGCGTCAACACCCCAAGTCAGCATGGCGGCAGGAAACCCCAAATATGGTCATGGCAAGTGGAATCACAAAATAATTGTCTAAATACATAACTGCTACATTCGCACATACATAAGTTCTTGCATAATTTTTTTCGTTAATTCTTAGTTTTTGCCTTGATAATAGAAAATATGAGCTAGGCATCATGTATGACAGTCAAAAATGAGATATGAGCTACAAAATGACCAGATCCTGCCATTAGCTATATAGAAGACATATCTTGTATGTATAGGGCATATATATGGATATGAAGAAGCAATACAGGAGACCTATATTTCCTGTATATGTACATATATGCACCTCAATTTTGCCTATATGTGGCATATATACACATATATGCAGTATATATACACATATATATAGCATATATGCAGTATATATGCGCACATATGCAGCATATATATTATCATATATGTGCATATATGCAGCATATATGTACATATACACTGCATATAGGTTTCATATATGCGCATATATCCACATATAGGTTCTTTCCATGTGGGTACACTCACCCCAAGTGTGCAATCCAACAGGTGATGCACTCAGTGAAACACAAACCCTAACCGGGGAGTACAATAAAACACCACGTTCATAGACAGAGGCCAGTCACAGCCTGCTATCACAGAAACAGGTGTTAACCTGTGGCAGCACTAGAGTAAGCTCACATAAATATGAAAAAAAAAACAGCCACCAACTCCCTCAGGAGGAGGCCAGAACTAGGAACTATACGACCACAAGGGGACAGTAAATAACAGGGGAATGTAAACAAACAAACACCTAGCCTAGCTCTAGCCTAGCCGCTAGCTAAGGCCTACTGGGCCAAGCAAAGCTTGGGCTTCATCTTGAAACCTTCAAGTATGAGGAGAAAATGAAGCACTGCAAGCAAACAGTGCCAGGCGGCTGATAAGCCGTCCTGTACACAAATAACTGAAGCGACGAGTGCTAACTCAAACCAAACTAAAGTATTAGCTGAGAAGCTACTCTAACATAGGAGGCTACAAAATAGCAGCCAAAAGCGGCCTGCATGTTTTGAAACTAGCCAACCGAATGCTACAGTTATTTTGCCCAAAAAAGCCCCCTCTAACTTTACTGACTACATGCTCAGGACAGCTATACAAGAAAAACAAAGTCCACACTCTTTTTTTTTTTATAAACAAAAGTATGGACCCAGCTTACTTCCCTGCGGCTCGTAGAACAAAGCCTAAAAGCACTTTCACTATCAAGCCAGAAGGCGGCCTTAGAAAAAGGCCAGCCGACAGCTTAACTGTAAAACACCTGAGCAAGTAGATATATATATATATATATAGATATATATATATATATATATATATATATATATATATATATATATATATATTTATGGGAGGTGAAAGAAGAAGAGGAGAGGGTAGATATAAATCGCCCTAAAATAGCTGGGGAATCGATTACAAACGCAATGGTGTTTACAATCGATCACCCATTACTCTTGTTTCTTCCTCCTCCCGTCTGTCTGGCTCAGATCCAAATCTGAACGGCCAGGGGTTTTTCCATGCCCTCCCGATCTCAAACGTGGAGATCAGGAGAGAATGGAAAGTCTATGGGAGCCGCAATATTCAAGGACAGAAAGGAACCGTTCGTCGAACTGTCCGCGCGCGGCTCCTTTCTTAACGCAAACTCACGGCAGCTGCAGCTGCAGCCTGCCGAAAAGCGCGTCCCAAAAACACAGCGGCTCACACACCCAGCAGTCAGAGGAGTGGTCATAGCGCACACGGGGCTACAAACACAGATGCAGACACCCCCTCCCTCGGAAAGAGTGTCAAACGAGAACAGAGCGTCCGAACAGAAGAGACGCTCGCACTGAATAATAGACGTACACACATAGACGCCGCCCTCAAGCATCGTCTATGCATCCGCTCCTCTCAGACAGAAAAACGCCAGAAACGTGTACATCAAGTGTCAAACCAGGGGACACGGATGAACACATTCTCCTGAACATTTGCAGACAAAAAAGAAGTAATTTCCTACCGGGGTTTGTGAAACAATGGCACGAACAAAAACAGTCCCGAAAAGACGAAAGGATGTTGGCTGCTTCCCCAGGCGCTCCCTTTATACTGTACGTCACGCTTCGCGCCGTTTGCCGTGATAGGCTGTCGCCGGCCAATAGGATTGGAGTGTTGTGATTCTTGGCATTTCGAACACGAGTCACGAGTGACGTTCCCCATAGCGTGATCAGCGCAGAGTTGAAGTTCCCTTTCGAAAGGGAACTCATTCATTTTTACATGCCATTTGATGCCTTAGTACGAGTCACGAGTGACGTTCCCCATAGCGTGATCAGCGCAGAGTTGAAGTTCCCTTTCGAAAGGGAACTCATTCATTTTTACATGCCATTTGATGCCTTAGGTAAAAACAATCTATGTTTTTAAATGTCATTACAGCAGGGTCATTACGAAAGATATGATTTGAAAGAAATAGTAATTATTTGAATTCATGACATTAACCAGATCCAACACAGGTTCTACACAGGGCACATGACTCATATAATGTTTTTTTTTATTAGTGTATCGGAAGCCTTCAGTTTCTTGTCTCGATATTTTTTACCCTGTGGCCTCAAAAAGCTTTTCTCTGCTGTGTATTTTCCACTTTCTCCAATGTCTTTTCTTTAACTATTTTTTTTCTTTCTTTTTTTTCCACGAGAAGATTTACAGAATGACTTCTAGCTGATAAGATGGTATTTTTTTAGGTCTTTTTAGAAATGCTCACGTTAATTTCTCTTAACATAATAACAGACACCGTGGATTGAGTGAATCTTTTGTCTAAATGGCCCAGCAATGATCGGAATGAAAGCAGATTAATATACTTTTAATTATTTATTAAGCCCACTTCAAGGCCAGCTGGTTTGTATGACTTTCATCTATTTTCACAGAGATCAGATTTGGTTAATTCATCTTGCGAGGCTCCCTCTGTTTGAAGGTATATTATTTATTTATCTTATCTTTTTCAGGGAATGACATCTGATTCTTGACATGGAAAAAGGGCTGTTCAGTTTATATAGAACACATGTTGCTGGTTGTTTGATCAAACGATTACACAGATAAGACAGTGATTTTCTAATCTCTGCTGCCCTGAAATTATACTAATTTCTAAAATATTCAAAGCTAATTTGTATGTAAGTGATTCACCCTCATTTGTAAGTCACTTTGGTTAAAAGCATCTGCTAATTGAATGAATGTACATGTACGTTTTATTTGATGTACATTTACCAGCTCTGATTTAATTACAAATTACATAATTTGCTGCATTCACGCCATGGTGTAATTACCTTAGTTTCCAGATGATGTGATGTTATATTCAGAGTTGTTCACATCCTTGGACTGGGAATTATGCGTCTCTATGGCACCACTATCAACGTGAATAATGAATCTGCAGTGGTCAGGTGTTTACAGCGATCACATGGTACAAGTAGGAGCTCTCAGAAGATTTCCATCTTACAAGCTGCAATTACAAGCTCTACGAGGACATGAACCCTTTTTACAAGTTGAAATCAGGTAATTGTAATTGTGACATGTTGTGAATGCATTGGCTAGTTGCACATTTTGAAAGTATAGAGTTAACGTAGTAAAACTGTAGATTAAGTTAGCAACTTTTTAAAAAGAGTAGTTTGACTGTAGTTTAAGCCTTTAAAGCCTGACACATAAAATAAATCAGAAAAGTCCATTTATTTAGGCATTAGACAATATATTTATCTATTTTTTGGGACTGGAGTAACGTGTAACTGGTCATTACCACGGGTCGCTCAACCCATTCCAAATACGTCTTCATTGTGACCTCATTCCAGGAGACCTGATGGCACAGTTCCAAAATCTCCACAAAATCCTCAAGACACATCCGAATCCAATGTTTGCTTCACTTCCTGTCTCCTGAGACCTTCATCTGATTTTGGAGGTTTTTGAAGGCAGCATAGATGCATCCTTCACTGCCTTTGATATCCCACAATCCTGTGTGTTCCATTCTGTGACAGTTGAGCTAAAAAATAAACATGGCATCTGAAAGTTGCAGTTGGTGGTCAGTTTGTGTGAATGTACGGTTTTTGACCGTTTTCCACTTTTGATGTTATTTGTAGCGAGAAATTACTATTATTATAATTAAAGGGGACCTATTATGAAAAATTCACTTTTGCAACTACTCCTTTTTTTAATCCCCATAAATCATAAGCAGCGTCTCAGAACTAGCTGTTTCCAGATCCCTGGCAGTGTGACATCACATTAGCCACAGGCCCCGCCCACGAATGTTGACAGACACTGACGTTTTAACATAGAACCGCCCTGAGCGAGTTCACACCGAGTTGTACACAGTCCGCTATTGCTGCACTGATGAGAATGTCTCCCAAGCGTTTTAGGTATTCTGTAGCTGGATGTATTAATACATTCCCTAAATCTGAGCCGCTGAAGATGAGGTGGATACATTTTGTTTTTGAAGAAAATGCTCCCTCAACTCTACCGAAATTTGTTTATGTCTGCGCAAATCATTTCACATCGGACTTCTTTGTGAATGAATGTCAATACAAAGGGACAATACAAACCAGAGGTTTTGCTAAAAATTTATTACTCAACGTTAGATCAGTAAACTGTTCGTGATGCAGCTTATAGTCTCCAGAGTGATACTGGATACGGCAGTAATGAAAGTGAGAGCACTTTATTACAGTTCATCGGAGTTGATTTAGATGAGAACAAGCACTACCCGAAAAGGCATAAGGTCTATATATATTTGTTTACTGTTAGTTGTAACAAGTGTTTCTGTGTAATTCGCTATGCATGTTGATGATATTGCAAGGGAGAGAGAGAGAGTTTATGGATAATATTTTAATGCACACTTGCACTGTGTTTTATTAAGCTCTTACAGTGATTTTCTAGAGTGAAAATGGACACTTCATCTTTTGTGTGAAGTACAATAAATGTCATAAAACTCATCGTTAAAGTCGAACGGGGTCCGGTACAACAGGCTTGTACTAATATAGTGGATAAAAACAAGAAGACAATATGAGTTATAACCATAATTGAACTAAACTATACCTGTTCTATCTCCATGCAGCATATATTCACAGTTTCTGATATTATAGTGCGTCCTGACTGAATCCTGACATCGGAGAATGAGCTCTCGAAGCTCCGCCCTCTTAGGCCAAGCGCAGCAGCAGATTCACATTCAATTCAGTTCAATTCACATTTATTTGTATAGCACTTTTCACAATACATATTGTTTCAAAGCAGTTTTACAGTCAACATTACAATTTAGAGCAATCTGTTATCGGAGGTGACTGTCCAATGTATGTAATTTCAGAAATGTACATGTTTAATCATGCAGTTAGCTAACAATGTAATAATTTAGGCAATTTAATTTCCAATCACTGTTAGCAGATTAATGATTACATGTTAACAATAAGTAGGATATAGAAATTTGGGAATGTGCATGTTGATCCATATTTTGTATCATCTGAAGTCCTGGCAGGAGTTGGTGCCGTCTCTTCACAGGTGATGGTCATCTGAGGTCTTCTTTAGAGGCTGGATCCAAACTGAAGCTGATGTACTCTCTAGTCACCTCGGGACGAGTGTCCCAAAATAAAAAGAAAAGCAAATGGAGAATAATTAGCATAGCTGCTGTTCAAAACATTAAGCAAAGATAGTCATGGGCAATTTATCTGATATGAGATGCATTATGTGAATGCTTGGCTAAAGAGATGCGTCTTTAATCTATTTAAACTGGAAGATTGAGTATGAGCCCCGAACATTATCAGGAAGGCTATTCCATTTAGGAGCCAAATGTGAAAATGCTTTCCCTCCTTTAGTGGACTTAGATATCCTAGGTACAACCAGAATCCCAGAGTTTTGTGATCTTAAAGAGCGTGAAGTAGGGCTGTGAATCTTTGGATAGACAGCGATTCAATTCGATTCACGATTCATAGGTGTTCGATTCGATTCAAGAACGATTTTTGCAAATTCAGAACGATTCGATTCGATTCGAGATGATTCACATTAAAATTCGATGCGATTCGATTAATTCGATTCGATTCTGCATTTTAATATGCATTTATAGGGATATTGAAACATGTCAACATGTCTTAATCAGGGTGTGAATTACACAGCAACCTTCAGGGGGTCAGAGAGTAAGGGCAAAAACAAACAAACAACAAAAAAACCTTTTGTCCATTGTAGGGCTGGGCGATATATCGCATGCGATTGTCACACGCATTTCGTCAGTAAAGCCGGTTCCCTGATTACCGCTAAATCGCCATCACCTGCTTTCAAATGGAGCGCCATTGAATAGACAGAGCCATAGTTCACTGACAAGCTACGCAATATCGCGTTCATTATCGAAGGCGATTCATCTGCGATAATGAACGCGATATTGCGTAGCTTGTCAGTGAACTATGGCTCTGTCTATTCAATGGCGCTCCATTTGAAAGCAGGTGATGGCGATTTAGCGGTAATCAGGGAACCAGATTTACTGATGAAATGCGCGTGACAATCGCATGCGACATATCGCCCAGCCCTAGTCCATTGTTAATGTTAGTTCATGTTAGTTCTCAATGATGCTACAAAACTTTATTTTAACAGCCTATAAAAATTGGCATTTGCGGAAATTTACATAAGCCAAAACTTTAAAAGGGCTTTAAAAGTATTTTTAGGCCTAGTTCATGTTAAATATAGTGGAGGATAGTCTGGGCCGCATTAATGCACAGACTTACCTGGGCTTAAGCCCAGGGCCCCGGGCTGAGGGAGGGCCCCAGTGATGCCGGAAAAAATATAAGCGATTTGATTTGATTTGAATACATGTGCTGTTCTGCACGTGAAGTTCATTACGACGCGCCGCGTCTAGCAGCAAGCAACTAAGTATCAGTATCTGGACAACGCAGACAGACCCAGTGGCGCTGCCTGTGTGCGTACACAACGCGTTTTTGCTTTGAAAAACGCGAGATGCGGGCAGTGGAATGGGGGAAACCGTAAGGTCTCGAGACGCTTTTTAAAACTTTTTTTTAACTTAGCTGAACTGTTTCATGGCTTTAGAACGCCATGTCATGCATCAAGACGCGAGCGCAACGGTTCTGCACGTCCTTCTAGCGCATGTTTACATAGAAAAACAAAGAAAAAGTAGCGCAGAAAAGCACGTTCTGTGTGAACAGCCCCAAAGAAGACAATGTGTTTGAATTTTAAAGACGTGGTGCGGCGCTACGCTTAGCGACCGATGTGCGACCCTTCACTCACTGAACCCTGCAGTCATTAGTAGTCCAATAAAAATACAAATCATGCAAAAATACAGTTTCTGAAAACGTTCAATGAGGTAAAATGTTGAAATGTTGAAATTAACAATGAACAATACTTTTATTAACCTTACAGATGGAATCTTATTATAAAGTCTTACCATTTCATATAAATCATGCTTATAAGTCATGCTTAAAGATGACCATCTTTAAATATCTACACAAAGGCCATAGCATTGACATTAGACACATATTGTATGTATGTATACATTATTTGCTTCCATTTTAGAACATTGATTATTATTTAAATAAGATTTGTATTGTATTACAGTGATGATAAAAGAGAACTGAAATCGAATGCATTTCTGATTTGTTTCTATATGTCTGCTGCATAACGATACAGTTTGCTTTCTCATGATACTAGTTTTAATTATGCAACTTTGCTGCATAACGAATCGATAAAAGCGACCAGCTGGATATAAACTAATGCAAATACTAATGGTACTAATGGTAACAATCATGACATTAAACATTTGGGTCGAACTTGCATGTGTTTTTGTCACATTGTTTTAAAGATCAAAGTGAAGGATAAAAAAGTAATTTTTGCCTTAAAGAATGAATTGATTCTGAACTGCCGAAATGAGTCTTCAGCAATTCCAGTCTCACTTCCTGTTACAAACCTACATAACAATGTAAAAATAATGGCAGCCGGTTGCTCGCGAACAACATCTATTTTGACCCGCCTTCAAAAACTGAGACTGGAAGACTGAGACTTCAAAAAGCTGAGACTGGAAGAGTTTGGTTTATGTTGCTGACATGTTGACATGACATCTTTATGGTGTGAAAGCAAATCCACTTTGCATGCACTTCCAAAAGAAATGAATTGGTACAACTGGCGCCTTTGTTACTGTTCGAATCTGCGTCTCGCTTCAGAGGCTGCGTCCTCCGGAGCTCACATTTGAAGACTGCATACATCATTAAGGATGTCTTATTTAAGAAAATAACCATAATAAAATTGATGGTTATTCCTCGTGAGGTGCAAAATGCTGTTTTTTCTTTCTTTCAACGGTTGTTTTTCTTAAATGAGCCGGCCTCAATGAAGTATACAGCCTTCAAATGCGACCTCCGGAGGATGCAGCCTTCGAAATGAGTAGCCTTTACAAATAGTTCAGACTATGTGCCAATATGTAGTTCATGCAGTGATATTTATTTTATAACAGACCTATAGATTCAGATGTTTTGGTAATGGCATTTATTCATGCAAAATAAAAGGCTGATAACTTGCACTTTGTGATTAAGAAGATTGAGTGAATGTAGGCAGGGGTTAAATTTGGATTTGTTATGTGGGGGGGGCTCTGTGGTTTCAGGCTTTCGAGGGGTGCATGTGTATGCAAAGACTACAAAATCGTATCATTTGACAAACTAAAATATAACAAGTTGAGAGAGCCCTCTGCTATGAACAATAAAATGCTGATCAAAATCATTCTATAGATGCTGGTAGTGTGAAAGCTACATCTGATGACAATAAAATCTTTCTGTAGGCCTGTGCCTTCTCCTTTGTGTCAGTATGAAATATAAGAGTGATGCTACCATTAAAGGACAGAATATAAATACAAAATACAGTGCTCAACATTAAGCCTTGATTTGTGCTTGTCCTTTGCACAACTAAATTTGTCATTTACTTGTCAGAGTAAAAAAAGTAGCTTGTCTGGAGAAAAAAAAAATATATATATTATTCAAATCTTTTATCTTTTATTTCATATTCTTACATTTGATAAATTAAAATAGTAAAACACTATAGGGCTGTTACCAAATTAAATAATTTACACTGAAAAAGTACAACTGCGTTCAATAATGTTATGAGATTCTTTAAATATTTTTGAATAAACAAATAAGAAATTCTGGTGGGAAATTTATACTTTTAAACATGAAATTAAACCGCCAGTAGATGGCGGCAAGTGACCGTCTTAATGAGTGAGCCACTGAGTCATTTATTCAAACGATTCACTCTGAATCAAGAATGAAGCAGTTGTTTATGAATGGGCGATTGAATCTTCACTCAACTGATTCGTTCAAAACGCTGAATCATTCAAAACGGCTGAGCGCGGCTGCGAGATGTGCTGGTTCTGCTTTGTTTGGAACTATTTTCGCTGCTACAATAGCACAAAAAACAGGCATATTGCATCTAAAACGTAAGTGATTGATATTAACTACTTGTTTATTGAACTGTTATATGAAATTAGTGTCAATTTCAATCGAGGTGATTTTCAGGAATTCAGCACTTTCGGTCGTGTGATGCTTAACTTTATCATATGTCGTAAATAGCAAGCTAAACCCCATTGAATTTTTATTGCAACATGATCACTGAGTTTCTTTGTGTGAGCAGAGCTCATTTGTTTTGAATTCTCCTCAAGAGGTTAGGCTACGTGATCCTCAACAGCGCAATATCACCGCCAGTACATCCACTATCAGTCGCCACTTAAGCTAGATTAATCATTCTCGCGTTTTGGTTGTTATTGACATTTTAATCAAGCTACTTATCTGGTCAGGCAAGTAAAATTCTCTTTCACTTCAAAAAATCCACTTGTACCGCAGTCCCGGACAAGCGTAGCCTATGTCGAGCCCTAATAAGCCTATGTGCCGGGGCTCAGCCCCGGACGGCCCCGGCCCAATTTAACCCCTGAATGTAGGTAATAGTGCTGGTAGATGAAGGGCCCCCTCAAGAGGTAAAGCCCAGGGGCCCCTTGTAGTCTTAATGCAGCCCTGATGATAGTGTTAAAGGATACACAACCTTATTAAACTGTTCCAGGTACATTAAAAATACTAATGCTTACATGGAGAGACTATCATGCACTTTCCCAACTAATCTTAAACTAACTTTTCTTCACGGAATAGTAAAAAGCCCTCTTTGTTCTCTTTATACGGAACATTTTCCTCATGGTGATTCTGAAAGAAAATGCGCTGGGTTTCTACTGTTGTGTAACGAATGTAGCGGTTCGTACAGTTATTAATCAATTTATGGATGAAATATGAATATAATAATTCATAAGGTTATGAATAAATTATGATTCATATATCGACCCAACGGGGAATTAAACATATACTGTGAATCAATTACAACGAATTATAATCAATTACATATATGATTAGTTCTGGTTTAATAATTATTTAGAGAAACTGTTCGTTTGTCCAGCAAACTAAGTCACTCACAGAATATTATAAACAGAGTTATTCTCTGGCCATGAAAATAACTAAAGCATAAAGCGATCGAAAAACGTTAAAGTGACTTGGTCTTCAGTTGAAAGAACAACAGAACAATCGAGCATGAATTAAGTGTTTAATATATGCAGCTACGGTTACCGAGATTATACGTCTAAAATATATACAGAAGTATACACATATATATACACAAGAGTGAGAATGAAGAAAAGACATGGAAAGAAAGATGATCAAAGGATGGCAAATTCTTTGTTAAACCTTTTTGAGAGAGAGAGCCAGCAAAGAAATCAGTTTAGACAAATTCAGATAAATGATAATACTTGCTTATTGGTTCAAGTCCGTGTGTAGCAGTTTCAATGCGCCTGGCTGGGTTGGTCCTTTCAGAGAGGGTTTCTCCGGCGGGGTTTTCAAAAGAGGTTTAAGCTTAAGTAACTTAGCCGAAGAGAGAGAGAGTCTAAAGAAGTGGTCCTCCCGAGCTGCGCGCGTGGTTGGGAAGCGCGGTCACCTGAGGCGTCCGTGCACGAGGTGCTCGTGAGTCAGTCGGGAGACAAAGGAGAAGAAGAAGAGAGCGCGAAGAGAGCAGGTGAAGGTGTGTGTCGTTGTTTTATGGAACCCAAGCTAACACACCTCCTGAATTGTAGCGACCAATAGATGCGCAGCACTATTTGGCGGGCAAAGTTGCTTTGTTTGGTCTCCTAGTTGAATTTGCATACTTGATGATTATCCGATCGGATTTCGAGATGGAGTACGTTCTTCACAGGATCATTAAACACATAGAAAAATGCATTTGTCCGTTTTGTGACATGTCTCAATGAATAGCTCGAGTCCGGAGCTTTACGGAGAGATCAAACTCGACAGCTCAGAAAGGCATAGACAAGAAGTTATGGTTTACAGACAGGATTCCCCTATTAAAATGCACACTTGCACAAATACACTCATTTAAACACTAGGAAACATGCATAGGCTCTAAAATATATCATATATATATTCCAGCATAGTGGTAGTTCACATATACAGTTAAAAATGTATGATTGTGTGTTTCTGTATGTGCCTGTGTGTGTGTTTTTGTGTGTCCCTGTGTGTGTGGGGTGTTGGAATGTGGATCTGATCAGTCTCTGGGGGGGTGCTCCTTTTGAAGTCACCAAAGTGAGGAGTTGGACTTTTCTGTTTACCATCGCAGGCCCACAAACCTGCCGAAAGTCACAGCCGTCCGGCGCCGATATAGTGATTTATAAACAAAGTTCACCAGGTTAAAAGCGTTCTGAAAACTCCAAAGTTTATTGACTCTGAACGGATCCATCCAGACGTTACAGTCCCCCTTTCGGCCAACGAAGTTCCTGTGCGGACTTCGTTGGACGCTAACCAAGTTTGATGGCACATGGATCCGGATGGTCACGCAGCAGGTGGTTCCTACTGGTCCTTGAGGAAGGGCACTTGTCGTGGATTCTTGCATCCCTTTGGCCTTTGGATAGGTCCGGCATGGAGAGGCAACGGATTGTGTTGGCAGCATCCAAGCTTGGGCTTTAGGTGAGCTGGTCAGGACAGGCATAAGTGCTTGGAGGGCTGCATCGATGGGAGTACTTCACTTAGCTGGGACCCCCTTTGTCAATCCTCAGTTCCAGTCCTGGATCTAAGCGTTATGGTGTTCTGGAGGAGGATGGGATTTCCAGTTCTGACTGGTCCTCTTTGCTTGAGAAAGTACACTGCCAGATGGCTGCGATGAAGGATGACCCAGGGGTACCTGATCCACTTACGTGGATTGGGAGGTTGACCAGTGGCGGTCTGTGCTGATTGTAGGTTAGGGTGGACATGAGTGGGGGTGTTACAGTTGTCACCCACCATCCGGCTTGTGTTCCGATGACTGGGGTGTGAGGTTTGGCGGGCAGCGTGTGTCGCTGGTCATGGGCGAACCGGCCCATTCTTCAGTGTGTTTCTGAGGAAGAGCTGGTTTGGGCAGAAGTCTGAAAGTCTTTGGTGAAACTGACGCTAAAGTGGGGAGCCAGGCACAGCCGTGGGTTGCTGTTGTGGTGGGCTACCATCTGAGGTGTGTTTTTGATGGGTGTTACATTGCCACCACCTGATATTGACCTTGTCTTGGGTCTGGAGATGTTATCTCGTTCACCGCTGGGTAGATTGAGAAGGACAGCCAACTCATTCTGCTCAGGGTCGACGTGCAGTAGGATGACAGCAACCAGGGAGTCAGTGAGGTGGGCTGGAACAGTCTTGGTGGGTCTGCCAGTAGCAAAGTCCAGCACACTTTGTGTAGGATACTGAGGGATCCTATTCATAGCCACTCTGTCCATAGAGAAGCTAACTTCTCGCAGCAGGTCTGTCATCAGAGCTATGACCAGCTGCTTTTGGGCAAAGTCATTTGGGAAGGCTGTAAACAGTTGCTTCATTGAGTTCGCCGTTTGGATCAGCAGGAAGCTGTGATTACAGAGAACCATCACAATACCTTTCCGGGATTTGCAGGTGATTTGCAGGGTTTGGCTCTGTGTTGCAAGTGGTTCTCTCAGCTGTAGGCGGAGCTTGTTGCGATGCTGATGAGTGGGGTAGGCTGGGATGAGACCCGAGCCTCCTGGTTGGTACAGGTGCAGCGGCAGTGGCACCTGCCGTGCCATCAGTAGTTCTGTGGGGAACACCTGAGTTGACTCCTGTATGGTGTCTGTGATGGCCATGAGCATCAGAGGAGGTTTTACAGTCCAGTCTTTCTGGTCGACTGACCGTGGAAACGTGACTCCTCGGTTTTGCAGTGGAGCTTTGTGACTTGCGTTTGCAGTTTGGACTTGACAGCAAACCTGACATTCTCTGACATACTCTGCCACATCTTTCTGCATGCTGGGCCAGTACACCACTTGTTTCAAAGTCTCATAAACAGTTCTGGTGCCATGGTGTTTGGCACATGGTGTGTTGTGGGTGTATATCCGTTCACCCCCCTTTTGGCCCTGTGGCAGTACAAGCTTTGGCGCTTGTGAGGACATCAGGGACATACTTTAGAAAGTTTATTCCCACACGCAGCATGTGGTCGGCCTCATGCAGTCGTTTGCGGCTAGGGGCCGCCGTGGGACCAGATGCCGTGAACGGGAGGTTGGAGGGGTCTGAGTGGTGGTAGAAAACATTTCGAATGGAAATGTTGGAAAGTTTGGTTGTCAGTGGCAGTGGCAGTAAGGTGGGAAATGTTGCAGGAACAGTCCGCTGGCTGCGGGTTGTTGTTGCCACACTAAGGGTGGGTGAATGGGGTGGGTGTGACCATAGCTTGTTATGCAGGGTGCCAGTCTTGGCAAGGGCATTAGTTTGGTCGTTCACGCCTTTGTCACGCCCTGGTTGCTTTAAGCGTCTTTTCACCTTTTCCCCGTAAGCGATCTTGTCGTGTGCTTGGGTGAGGTGATCACGTGTCTGGAACATGTGTTGATGTGTCACCGGCATGTTGTGTTCAGTTTTGAAACCAGTCTGTTTCCAGCTCGGAAGATGGCATGTGAAACAAGGTCTGGCATAGTGTGAGTCTGTGCACATGCGTTCTCTGATGTTATGAGCTGAGGAGATGTGAAGGGTTTTGAGGGTAGCTGCTGCTTCACCATACTGACATGACTGGGGACCCCACCTGCTGTTCTGTGGTTGGCAGGGTTGGTTTCTTAACCATCGTACCCCTGCATTTGCCTGTGGGATGCCCTTATGGATGTAGAAACGTCCATCACCGTAGGCCGTGGGCATTCCTTGGCACGCATTCTCTTTGAGGTACCTGTGACAGGTTGGTTGCTGTTGTTGGGGTACCATTATCTCAAGTGTCAATGCTGGTGTGCTGTTATAGCCGTTTTGGCAGGCAGCTGAATCTCTGCTCTGTGCAGACTTGTGCTTTCTGGCACGTTGTGGCAGTGGCACTTGCTGGTTCAGCTTCCTGAAGTCGCTGGTGGGTCGCCACTTGTTGTCTGGCTTGACAATGGACCAGGTAGGGACTGAATAGGTGCTGTTGCATGGGCAGATAACACCTTTTCCTTCTGTTGAATGAACAAACTCCTGCACTGGTTCATGTGGGGCGATGTGACCTTCGTACTGCCTGATGAAGGTGGGAGGAGCATTTGGGTGTGTTGCACTATGCACTGTGTGAAGTTTAGTGGGACCACAGCCTAAAAAGTCTTTGTCAAATGTCACTTTGAATTTGTTCAAGACGTTTCTGAGTCTTTGACAGTCTGCGTCATTCTTTAGGGCACTTGCATCTCTCTGGATCTGTTGGCCTTTAGGCTCAAACCTTGGGAATGGCTCTGTCGTTGTGGTGTTAGCTGTCAGGTTGGCTGTCAGAGGTGCAGCGCCTTTTTGAGTTTCACAGGCAGGCTGGTCAGAGACTGTGGGTACTGCAAGGTGTTTGTCCTCCATCAGCTCCGTTCTGCGCACCTGTGTTGTGGGTACCAGTTTGATGGGAGTGATGGAGATGCTCTTCAAGGATGCTGTGAACCTTGCGTTGTCTGAGCTTCCTTCTGGGACCATTGCAGCTGGTATTAAGTTAATGACCGCTAACCTGAGTTCAAAGTCATAGGGGCCGTGGTCCATTATCCATTCTAGGTGGTGGGCTTTGGGAATGCTGATGTCTGTGACCATGCATTCGTTGAGCCAACTGTGAACTACGTAGGGTGACACTTCAGTTAGCAGTGTGGCTTTTAGAGTGAGTCCAAGTTCCACGCCTTCAGGTGAAAGTGTGAAGGAGCCCAGCATGTGGCTTGGGGTTTGACCACATTGCCTGTTGAGCCAAACAGCACCCCCTTTGGTGTAAGGTGGTACTACAGTTTCCTGTGTGTGGAGCCAAACAGCACCCCCTTTGGTGTAAGGTGGTACTACAGTTTCCTGTGTGTGGAGCCAAACAGCACCCCCTTTGGTGTAAGGTGGTACTACAGTTTCCTGTATGTGGATCAGGAGGCAGACCTCTTGGGTGGTCTGGCCTGACAGGAGGTTGGCAGTGTTGACAGGAACAACAGGAAGCTGTACAGTCATTGGGGCCCACAACAACTCATTTGCACTGTCCGTATGAGCATTAGAGTGCATCAGGAGGTTTGGAAGGACCAGGAAGTGATGGGTTAAATGCCGGTTGTTCCATTTGAAGTTCACAACGCAGATGTCCTTGAAGGTCATCATGGTTGACAGACGAAAGTCCAATGGGAAGCGTGTTTGCATGTTGACAAATGGGAGGTCCGGTGTCCCTTCAATGAGAGCACTTAACAGCGTGTGGCTGAAGGCTGAGTTGTCTGCCCACAGTGTGAGAATAATGTCTGTTGTAATTACATCATTCAGCTGTGAGTCTGTCGTGACCTTGGAGCAGAGGGAGTTACAGTCTATGGTGAGTTGAAGTGCGCCGGGTAGCGAACTTGAACTGTGCTCTGAGACGGGGTTCCCGCGGTTAGCTGGGAGATTTCCCGCGACCTCTGTGACCTGACCGTCTGGCTCAGGTGGCCTGGGTGACTGGGAAGGCAGAAGTTCACACACTTGAGCCCAGATTTTCAGCGGTCTGGCGTTCAATAAGGGCTCAAAACAGTCTAGCGGGTCTTTGTGGGTGAAACAGAGAAACGTGTCCATTTGCGCTACGCACACAGGAGGTACCAGGCTCACTCGACCAATGGATGTGGTGCGTGGGAGCTGTGTGTTCAAGGTGGACCTCATTTGGACTGTGCGACTGCACATTCAGCTCACATCTTTGTGACTTGAGAGTCTGATTTTGGCTTTCAACTTCATTTCTCAGTCTTTCAACAAGGTAAAGACAGGTTTCTGGGCAGTGATCAGAGACTGTGTAACTGGTTTGATTTTCTACAGTCTTTTCAGGAGCAGTGTTCTGCTTGGAGTGAGCTTCATCGACCAATGTTTTGCAGCTGCTGAGTAGACATGCTGCGTGAGCAGGCCAAGGCTGCCAGATGATCACTCACCGCAGGGTGCAGTTCTCGGAGAAACAGAGTGTTGAAGATGAAATCTTCCTCCATTGCTGGCTGACCACGTGCTCTGAAGTAGGCCATTTGCAGTCGGCCGTAGCAAGTGTATGGGTTTTTCAGTCTGCCCCGTTTTAGGTCCATGGCAGCAGGGAGCCCTTGATCTGATGCAGGGTCAGAAAGCTTTTGGATCAGAGCCTGTTGCAGGTGCTGGCGGTTGGGTGTGACAGCTGCTGGCAAAGTTTCCTGGCCGCTGGACGTTTTGGGCAGTGGACTTTTAACCCCATTTGGAATTAGGGCTTCTTGACTGGTTAGGGGAAACTCTGTGATGTGTGTTTCCCCTCCCATGCCACTTTTCAGCTCTCTGTAACCATTGTCAAGTTCATTCACATAGTTTCTTTGTTGTTTCAGAGCCATAACTCCTTTCTGGGCCTGTTTAAGATGATTTTCACAGGTCAGGGCTTTAGTGTGTCTGTCTTTCGGCTTAGTCTCTGCTTTGGCTAGGGGAGCTTCGCGGTGTTGGAGGTTTTCAGTCAGTTCTCTACGCTCCACCTCCAGGTGGAGTTCTGCAAGGGCTTTTTGAAGTCTTTGCAGCTCCTCCTGTAGCTCAGGTTTGGATTCATCCGCTGTCCAACGCTGGTCCTGGGTCTCGACGAGTCGCTGATCGTGGTGACGATGAATCTGGGCCTGATTCCTCCGGGCATCCTCCGCCTGGAGCTTGAGGTTGTGGGCGATGGCTCGGATGACTTTCGCCCATTCTTTGTAGCTCGGCGTTGGATCGCGGGCTGTCAGTCGTTTCAGGTTGTCGTCCAGCTGCTCGTTGCTTGGGTGCTGGGGATCCACAGCAGCGTTGGGCAGGAACATGCTGGTCAGGGAGCCCAACCAGGTCTTGAGTCGGTCCCCGTGGGTGCTGGGGCTGGCTGCTCTGAACACGTTAGCTTGCTGTTGGCGAGAGAAAGACAGCACAAACAGAACCAATGCAAGCACGCGCAGAACTAACGACTTATAATAATGCATGATTATATAATTCTTTGGTTTGGTTCCAGTTAACTGGTGCAGACAGTTAGTGGAATGTAGGCTAGACACTTAATTGTCAATAGCCAAAAGGACCACGCGGGTCAATTTGTGTGGGTGAGTGCCGGATTTAAACAAAGAATTTGACAGGCGGTAGACCTAAGAGTCCTTTGATGACTCTCGCTGCTCGGTCGTCTATCTATTACTCAGTTTTCCGTGATGGCTCTCACAGGCTCTGCTTTTACATGAACTGAAAGAAACAAACACAGTAGAAAAGCAAAACAGAACAGAACAGAACAGGATGGATGCAGTTAAATGAAATAGACCGGTAAACAAATAGAGAGGATAAAACAATAAAATAAAACAGAAGGGCTAGAGGGGAGAAGTGAACTTAAACTTCCTATCACAGCTGGGTTTATGACGGGGCCAGGCGAGTGCACTGTTGCGTCATAAAACCTAGAGGGATGGTATGGCTCAAGTGTATAAGGGTTGGCCCGCACCTGAATAATCAAAGAATATGTAATATTCTGTGGCTTTCAATTAGGTGAAGTGACTGTATGTCACTAATTTAGGCCTGGGTGAATTGTGGGTGCTCAGACAAGAACTCAATGGCAGGCAACCTTTCCTCGACGTTCAAACACTCCACTGCGGTGTCCGTGGTCACCTGTCCCCTTTGTAACACGGTGCAACCTCTCAAACAGGGAACATCGGCACAATTGCGCACTTCGGTAAGGTATTTGCGCCAACGGCCCGAGTGACCAGTCAAAATTGAGTTTTCCCTGAACTCAGAGTCTGTCCCCTTTACGGGCAGTTACTCCAAACGGGCGGTTCTGTCGTGCAGAAGCCTGAGCAGGGAAATTAAACAAAATTGCCGTTTGTTGTCACCCCGGGTCTCGTTGCCTCCCTGTACCTGATACACAACTCGCCGATGTCCTTGCGTGTTGCCCGTGATACGAGGTCAGAATGTCCACGATTCACACACGGTTAGTGTAAGACACGCTAGGCTAGGCAGTTCCACTCACTGGAACTCACTGGAGCAACCGTCAGCTCACCACAGGGCGCTAAAGGGCCTTATCTGCAAATACACAAGTGGTCACACAAGCACAGCTTAATTGTAAATTTAAATCTCAGTTTAACTCTTGTTTAAACCAAATTTAAATAATTAAGTGTGTATGACAAAAGAAAATGAGCCTACAATGACAGTCAGAATGAACTAGTTAAACTAGAACTGAAATGAGCAGAGGGGATAAAACAAAAACAAAATAGTTCAGATGCACTTGATTCAAATTTGCATTAAACGAGTGCGCCGAATAGCAGAATGGGAAAAGAGAAAGTAACGAGGATAATTCAGATGCATTTGATTCAAATTTGAATGAAATCTTTTTCAGTCAAATTTAAATGAGTGCATAGAATAACAGAACGGGAAAAAGAAAGGAGAAAGCCTTCCCTATTTGTAAGTTTCCTTGAAGAGAATTGCTTCTTTTATGAGCAAAATGCCAACTGATTGACACTACTTAATTTTAAAATTCAATTAAATGTTATTTAATTAAATTTAAAATAAGTGTATGAAATAAGGGAGGCTTGGGTGTGCGTGAATGTTATTACTTAGGCAATAACACACAGGACACAGGGCTAAGAGTGAATAAAATAAAACATTAAGTAATAAAAGGGAATGAATTTCCAAAGTAAAACTAAAGAAGTAACTTGAGAGAAAGAGAGAGAAAAGACAAAAAGGGAATAGATGAAATAAAACAGAGTAGAATAAAAATAAAATAAATAAAATAAAATAAAATAGAGTAGATCTGTGAATACAGGAAAAGAATGCAAGGAAAAGAGAATTGACTTATCTGGCAGTGTCCACCAGGGGGCGCACTCTCAGAAAGTGACTTCTCTTGTTGGAAGGGAAAGTTAATTTAAATTAAAAATTTAAACGTGTTTAAACTAAATTTAAATCAGTAAAACCCATTCCAATAACGATTGGAAAGCATAACCATCAAAAGCAAATTACTTTTACAACTCCCCGCAGTATAGAGAAGCAAAGATAATTTGGATATAATTTCAGTTCAAAGTATGGAGCGGCTTTAACTCAGAACGTCCACGCGGTGGCGTCAATGAGTCCACACAACCAATAAGTAGGGAGGGGTGGCACACCTGAGCAGACTGCCCTCTGGCGTCTGGTCAGAGTTACTGCATCCCCTTTCTTTAATTCGTGATATAAAAACCAACGCGCTTGTGGGGGTTCTGGCCCTTACGCTGTTTTAACTGCACGATCACGATTACAACTAATAAATATATATGTACCGTTTTACTCACGGGTACACAACTCTGGGAATCAGTCCCTTTGGTGCAACTTTAATGCACGCGAATACGTAACTTTTGCGGGATTGCTTCGCCGCTGTTACTAATCAACATTGGATCAGGATGCTGATATAGCTCCAAACTCTCACACATCAATCGTTAAAGCAGATGACTGCTCTCCGATTAGATTTGTAAGGGGGGTCACGTGTTTGGTTAGCTAGGCCGAACGACGTAACCCAGGAGCAAACCGGCTATTGTGAATTTTTGGACGACCAAACGATTCAGATTTAATAGCGGGTAAATATAAAGGCCTTTCAAGAGATTTAGTGGGAATCTTGCCGCACGATCTCAAAACACGCTGAATACGACTCAACTCGTTTATTCAAGCGGAAATTAATATTAGCTGTATTGCAGAAAATTTTGTCGCCTTTTCGCATACAAGTCTGAAATATTAATGGACTGCAGTGTATTTCACGTTCAACAATTTACTACCGTGTTTTTAGACACAAAGCAGTTTGTTAACGTATCTTCAAAGTGAGGGACGCGTGTCAGCTCACTGAAGTATATAGCGCGCGTTACACATCAAATCACACAATTATTTATTCTAGATTGCTCATACATCAAAACCAAGTTTAAAACGTGCCCGCATTCTCCACCAAAACTGTAATATATAACGAATGTAGCGGTTCGTACAGTTATTAATCAATTTATGGATGAAATATGAATATAATAATTCATAAGGTTATGAATAAATTATGATTCATATATCAACCCAACGGGGAATTAAACATATATTGTGAATCAATTACAACGAATTATAATCAATTACATATATGATTAGTTCTGGTTTAATAATTATCTAGAGAAACTGTTCGTTTGTCCAGCAAACTAAGTCCCTCACAGAATATTATAAACAGAGTTATTTTCTGGCCATGAAAATAACTAAAGCATAAAGCGATCGAAAAACGTTAAAGTGACTTGGGTTTTCAGCTGAAAGAACAAACAGAACAATCGAGCATGAATAACGTTTTAATATATGCAAACTACGAATACAGAGGTTATACATCTAAATATACAAGAAAATACACACCTATGTACAAGAATAGAAGTAGAGAAGGAAAGAGAGAAGGCAAGTAGCAAACTCACAACCAGTCCTAAGCCAGCACGGAAATCAGTTTCATCATCTAAGATTGAGAAACGGCAGTATACTTGCATTGGTTGCGTGTGTCGAATTTCAGGTTAGCGCTGGTGCAGTTCGTTGGCTTCCTCCGTTCAGCGGGAAGGTTTGAACTGAGGACGAGAGTGAGTTTCGCTGGAAGATGGCGATCCCGAAGCTGAGCGCGGTGGCAGCGCGTGGTCACCGGAGAGGTCCGGGAAAAACGTGCACGAGATGCTCGTGAGACAATCGGGAGAGAACACCCAAGAGATTGTGCGTCTTTGCTTTTATGACAGATAAGCCGACACACCTCCTTGAGGTGGGGTAGCCAATAACATGGGTGCAAAGTTGGCGGGAAAGCTTTCCCTTTGTTTTTGTCTTGCAAACTCATTTGCATGATTTACAAGGTTGGATTAGTGTTCATTTTCCTTCGAAGTACTATTAAAAATAGTACAATGCATTTGTCAGCAGTGTGACATACATTATGGAATAAATCAGATGAACAGCTTTCAAAAGAATCTAGACTTGACATATAAACGAAACATGTAGAAGAAGTTATGGTTTACAGACAAAATTACATTAATAGGAATGAAACTAGAATGGCTACAGTCATTTAAACTCTAAAATCTAAACACTAGGAAGCATATATGCACTTAAAATATAGCGGGTACACTTTGGCACAGTCATATCTTGAGAATAACGGTACATACCATCTCTAGGCATGTTTGTATATGTGTGTGTGTCTGTGTGTGTGTGTGGGGTGTGTGTGTGGAATTTGTCTGGTCAGTCTCTGGCGCTGAGTTTCTTGCCCACAACCGGGGGTTGATCCTTTGATGTTCCAAAAGCTAGGAAATTGGGTCCACTGTCTTACCTCGCCCAGGCCACAAAGATGTCAAATGGGCTCATCTTTGCAGACTGGTCGGAGCCGACTTAGTGATTAACGAACACAGTTCATCAGGTTAAAAGCATTCTGAAAACTCCAAAGTTTATTGATTGTCCTGATACATGTGCATATGCTACACTGCTGTTTTTGTTTCATGCTTTTTTTGTGTGTGTAGCATTTATAATTTCACAAAGATAAAGTCAGACTGTTCTGTTTTTGCTTTAAATCTTGAAATTAAATCTAATTCAAATAAAAAAACAACTGCTCATGCAACGTGCGTAGCATCTTTGTTTGGATTGTGATTAAAAAGCAGTGGTTCCCTCTAATTTGAAATGGCTATGTATTTTTGTTTATTATAATAATATTAATAATAAAATATCTGCAACCAGTATCAGAATCGGCCAATTTGCTTGTAAAAATAAATAAATAAATCAGAATCTACAATGACCACGAAAAAAATACTAAATACAATCTGTGCTGTCTTTTTCTATCAAGTAGATCTTTTCTTTCAAAAAGGTCGAGGTCAGGGATCTTGGGCTTAAAAAGGTTGGTGACCACTGGTCTACACAAATCGACTTGCACCAAAGGAGTAACCTCTGACGCGATGTATGACATAGGATGTTGGAGTATCGTAAGCTGATGCCTCTCGCGGTTCAAACAAATAGGGCTGGGCAACTTCTATCTACCTCTTCTATCTATCAAAATCTTCTGATATTTCTCTTAAAAAATCGTTTTAGACTTCTAATTCGTGACCGGTGTTTTGTTTTGCTCTATCCTCTGAGTTACTCGTATGGCGTAAGTTGATTTGCATAGGCCGTCTGCCAAGCTAGTTATTTTAGTTTATAAAGATATATCACTTCCCTTTAGAAGGCTTTTATTAACCACGTGGATATCTTCTATGATGGATGGTTGCACATTTTTGGGACTTCAAAATCAGGAGCGCCATTCACTACCATTATAAAGCTTGGAAGAGCCAGAATATTTTATAATATATCTCTGATTGTGTTTGTCTGAAAGAAGATAGTCATATACACCTAGGATGGCTTGAGGGTGAGTATATCATGGGATAATTTTAATTAACTATGCCTTTAAGACAGTAAGGCAAAATATATTTATATTCAAGATAGACTCTATTCACTGAAAACAAGTCTTAAAGGGATAGTTCCACCCAAAAATGAAAATGTGATGTTTATCTGCTTACCCCCCAGGGCACAAATGATGATTTTTAACTCCAACCGTTGCGCACGTCTTGATATTGCTGAGTTAGATGCGTTTCTGGGTCAACATATTTTGTTGATCCTGGAACAACATTCTAGTCTGAAAATTTAGTCTTAACCCTATTTCTACCCCTAAACCTAACCCTACCCATAAGTTATCCCAAAAAAATCTGAGGGAAATGATAGATGAATAACATTGATGTAGAAGCACCAATTCATGATTTTAAGCCTAAACTTGACATAATCTGTAAACTTGTCCCTCAAATCTGATTGGTTGATTTGAATATTGTTCAAAAATGTTGACCCAGGAACATGTAGAACTCAGCAATATCAGGGTATGCAACCGTTGCGGTCTGTCAGTCGTATAATGCATGTCAATGGGAACTCCATCTATAAGAGTAAAAAAAAAACATGCACAGACAAATCCAAATTAAACCCTGCGGCTCGTGACGACACATTGATGTCCTAAGACACGAAACGATCAGTTTGTGTGAGAAACTGAACAGTATTTATATAATTTTTTACCTCTCATACACCACTATGTCCAACTGCCTTGAGCTCTGGCGTAGTTTAAACATGGAGCCTTGTACAACAGTTGTTATACAAATGGAAGCAAACCACTAAAAAACATGGTTTTATCACATCAAAACTTCATTTTATTTTGATACTTTTCATGAGGGCAACTTTAAAAATAAAAAGGACACATACAAAGATCTTGTTCACATACCTCATTTGGATGTGGAAAAACCATAGGCACAGCTGATGGTTTAAGACGTACGTGATCCCCTCCTGGGTATGTAAAATCATCAGGGGAAAAATGATCGCTGCAGACCCTCAACAACTTTAGTACGTTAATGGGTGTGTTAATATCCTGCCAAAGAGCAATCAACCAGAACTTCAGGTGAGCAGGCTCAGAAGTTGGGAATACGTGGAAAGTCACCACTCCCGAATGAGTTCGCACGAGAGAACGTAATCTTTTAGTTTTAAGTCGGTTTGAACAATCCGGATAAGTTCAAGTAAGTACCATTTTGATTAGCCGTCGTACCTTCAATGTTTGTGCACTGTGTAAAAAATGAGTGACGTATACACGTGAGAGATCTCTTCGGGCGCTTGCATAAACTACGCCAGAGCGCGTACACACCTCACGCACCAGATGCCGTGCGCGCGCTCAAGGCAGTTGGACATAGTCGTGTTTTGGAGGTAAAAAATGATATAAATACTGTTCGGTTTCTCGCACAAAACGATCATTTCGTGTCTTAGGACATCAATGTGTCGTCACGAGCCGCAGGGTTTAATTTGGATTTGTCTGTGCATGTTTTTTTGACTCTTATAGATGGAGTTACCATTGACACGCATTATATGACTGACAGATTGCAACGGTTGGAGTTAAAAATCATCAATTGTGCTCTACTGAAGAAACAAAGTCACCTACATCTTGGATGCCCTGAGGGTAAGCAGATAAACATCAAATTTTCATTTTTGGGTGAACTATCCCTTTAATATTTTATGCAGTCTTGCTTTGTAGATAGATTTAGGTTGTTTTAAGGACTTTTTAGATATTTTTATTGGAAAACATTGGAAAAGGGTTTATTTAAAACTCCTTTAATAGGCCTTTTTTTGCAGTGTATATAGTCTTCTTAAGATTGAATTTAGAGATATTGTTTTTCTCTGTCTTTTTGTTTGAAAAGCTCTTACATCTGTCACTCAGCACTAGGTATTTTCAGGTCACAGTTCATCAAGTAGAGTTTGGACTGATGAAGCTCCAGTGCTTTTACAAGAAACTCCCCTCCTTTCACTTCCCATAAAGTGAGAAGATATTTCACCACAACCTGTGACAAGTGAACATTACCCTAATAGTAATAACCTTTAGTCCACAGCCAGTTTCATTGTTCAAAATAAGCGTAGAATGCGCAGACACCCCCTGCTAATGAGGTATTGACCTCGGCCCAGACGCACTACATTGTTTGAGCTGCTTATTTATTTATGACTGTTTGATGTATAGCGTGCTACTCATGATTAATTCCTTAACACCGACCTTGATCAATATGCAAGATTAATGGCAGATTTACTTTAATGTTATTTTTATTGGAAACATGGATGCAGTGCATTTTCCCCCTCTCTCCGACACTTGCAACACTTGATTGATGTCTGTGCCGCATCAACTCCAGCTTTCCTTTAATTCCCTGAATAATAATTCTTTTTTTCTTTCCTTTCGTGGGCTCCGTCAGTTGCCGAGAATCTGCCTTTGTGGCACATTCCAAATGTCTTGTTAAAAATTAAAGTGATTGTATTCCGCTTTCTAATGCAAATGGCGTCCCACGTGGCCTGCAAATGCATATGAGGTCCAGAAGACGAAGAGCGTGCGACGGTAAGAATGCAACTTGCAGCAAAGACGCACACCGAAATATTGAATAGGAATGAAGTCAGCGTTATCAAAACGTCCTGATACCCTTTAGTTTACCTGTCTGTCTATACTTGTCAATCAAAAAAAGCAGACAGAGCTTATAGCTTCTGGACGACGTGCTTGTGTTTTCTTCGCTGGTTTTGTTTCACTGGCTGTGAAGTTGGACCGCATGCTGTTGTTAATCATAAAACTATCTGTGCCTGAATTTCTTTATTCTTCTTTTACCTAAATTTGGTAATATTGATATGTTAAACTGAATGTGAGATCAATAGCACTATTAATAGTGTCTACATATGCCAGTATGAGTTTCTTGTGCTTGACATTTCAAATCTTCACTTCTCAAAGGTGAAGCACAAGCTAAAGCTTCTTCTGTTCTCTCATTGCCATTAAATAGTCCTTCTAGAACTGTCTAAGATGGCCAAGTACTGAAACATTTCAAGAACATATAAGAACCATATTAAGTCTAGAGGCTGGAGGGGACAAGAACAAGAAATGATTATGATGACACTTGGGCTACATGAAGGATTATAGAGATAGTCCACTCAAAAATGAAAAATCTGTCATCATTTTACTCACCCTCAGTTTGTTCCAAACCCATATGAATTTCTTTCTTCCTCTAAACACAAACAATAATTTTAGAATATCAATATCATTTGATAAATATCATGCCTGCTCTTTATCAGAAAACAAAATCATAAAAGCATTATATATGTACTGTAGTCCATGAGACATGGACATGCTGACAAAATTAATTGGAATGTGTACGGGCTAATGGCTTGTTTGCAATCACATGATTCTGATGATGTGAGAAATTCTGACGGAGGGCAGGAAGTGAAAATTAGAATGGATGAGATGTAGAAAAGTATGTTCTGTGCTGGTTTAGAAAGGTATAAACAGAACATCACAACATATGTTGGATGTGATGTTTATGCTATGAAGAGGAGTGAATTTACTACTGAATTGAAAGACTTTTTGGCTACTTTGTAGTTGTACTGAGTATCAAAGATATTGGCAACTTTTACTCTCTACTTGACTACATTTTTGAGCAAGTAAATGTACTTTTTACTTCACTACATTTGTGATGAGTAATGCAATTACAAATTACATTTTTCATGACACCTAACTTTTTCTGCAGCAGTTTGTTTCTAATATAAAGAAGCGATATCGCCATCTAAGGGCATTGAAGATACTATATCTTGCGCGTTTGCCTTTACTCCCCCAAAACTTGTCAACAAGGATACTTTACGTGAATATGAGTGCATTAGCAGGTAGTTGCTGATCGCAGGTGTTTGATTTATTAGATGAGGAAATGACTGCAGCTGGTGATGAGGCTCAAACCAGCACATTCTGTAGACTTTGACTATTTAATTTTACTTAACATTGTTTTATTTATCCGCTATATTGACAAGACCTTTTTGAAGGATATTGGATTACTTATGACTTTTTTGTGCACTTGAGCTCAACTGGGACTTGAGAGTTTGTAGACGTTTAAAAGGTTGTTGTGTCGACACAACATGTGATTGATTTATTGCAATATTGAGGTGTTCAGTTTTATTTTGATTTTAGAAAATAAACTTGATTTCTCATCTTACAAATCATTTGTTTCTTATTTTCATCTGAGAGGTGCAGCAGGCGCAATGATATTATGCAGCATCTCTCACAAATGTCTCCATGGTTGCAAGGCACACTCCCTGTGCAAACAGGGGGTCACAGCCGCTGCGTAATATCATTGCACCTGCTGCACCCACACTGTAAAAAAAATCCCAGTAAAATTTACGGTAAAAAAACGGCAGCTGTGGTTGCCAGTATTTTACCGTAAAAAATACGGTAGCAACGTAAAAAAATAATAAAAATCTGTTAAATTTACAGTAAAATAATTTAAAATAATTTCATTAACTGATATTAATGTTAATTTACCAACCTAATGAAGTACTAATATCTGTTTTGCACCTTTATAATACACTGACAATCACCAAACACAGTGGTGATGAGAGTCACATGATTAATCAAAGTTCATCACAAGCAGCTTTTCCACAAGCTGAGAAGGACAACACTAACATATAGAAGGTGCACACAGTGTCATTCACACACACACACACACTAAACACCATCATGGTAACACACATGACATTTTAAAAATGCAATAAACATTAATTTAACAACATTAGGTGTAACATAAAACCCTAATGTACATAACTGATTAGAAAAAAATGAGAAAAACTAAGAAGAAACAGAGTTATTTCAACGAAAATATATCAAATGTGAAGTGTCACACAGGGAATTGTGGGAATGTCAATTTTTCACTGTAAATTTTTACAATAAATTGTTATTTTCACTTCCAAAAACTGTGAATTTAACGGTATTTTACCGTAAAATTACATTAAATGTACCGTTAGATCTATTACAGTTATTCACCGTATATAGTACGGGAACTTTCTGTAAACCAATTAACAGTTTTTCACCGCAGCATTTTTACAGTCTTTTACTGTTAAAATCACGGTAATTTTTTACAGTGCATGGTACGGCAGCAAAGTTCCTTGATTATTACGCCAGAATGAGAGTATAGTTCCTAGCCATATCGGCCTAGAAAATTGCAACTTTTCATTTTCCGTCGGTCTTAGTACATGATGTAACTACAGAAGAGTCAAGTTTTAAATAGGAAAAATATTGAAACTCTTTGGTAATTTTTTTAAACGAGATCCTATTGGTCTCATCAGATTCAATGAACTATGCTAAGCTATGCTAAAAGTGGTACCGCCAGACCCAGAGATCGGCTGAATGGATTCGAAAACGGGGAGTTAGAAAATGAGCCTATTTTCAAAAAAACTGTAAATTTTAAACAGTAAGTACAGTAAGTACTGTTTAAAGTTCCTTTAAACAGTAAGAATGAAGCTTCACTCTTACCCTACCTATAATCATAACCCTTAATAGGGCATGAGCAGATCATATGAAAACATAAGAAAGAGATCATGCAAATTTATACGAATTTGCCACTAACATAAAATAGTTACAAATTGTTAATGACAAAACAGTTTTCTTTGTCTTATGAGAGTTTAATTAGCTCTATTTTCTGGCTGGAGGGGCATAAGGTGGTCATTCTCACTCTTTGTCTCTCTCTAGGTGGTCTCGGAGTTCACGACTCATGAATTAGTCATCTGTAGAACTTTCCACAGGGGAGATCGGCCTGCTTTGTCTTGTGGCTTTTGACGAAGCCACAGTCTTTCACACATACACAGAAGACATACATCACTGCCACATACACACTTCATGGGAAAATATGCCAACTTCCAGAAACACAAAGACAGAAACACATTCACAATCTAGTTTCAAACCAGTCTCTCTCTCTCTCTCTCTCTCTCTCTCTCTACACACACACACACACACACACACACACACACACACACACACACACACACACACACACCTGAATTCAGTATCACTGCCAGGGCTTTTTCACGTTGGGTTTGATAACCATATTCTCTTAGAAATGATGCCTTTGATGCTCTTGAATTTGCATCTCCAGGCTTCATTCTCACCTCTGGAAAAAAAAGAAAAAATAAGGGTAAAATATTTTTTTTACTAGCCTATTCCTACTGATGGTTAGAAATTTTATGTTTTAATAAATATAATGTTAAATGTTAAACATAAATATAATGTTAAACATAAGCATATGTTTTATCTTCGAAATGTTTATGTTTGCCACAGGAAATGAATTTGGAAATGTTATTACTGCGTCATCTTAACTAGACAAATACTTTGAAGTAAAACATAACCCAAATAATTTTCCTTTAATTTTTTCAGCCTCTTTAAAGGAATATTTCACCTTCACCACAAATTAATTTTATTCATTCATTCATTCAGTGGAACACAAAAGAAGATGTTCTAAAGAATGTTAAAGCTGTTCTTTTCCTTACAAATAAAGCGGATGGTGCTCCAAAAATGAGCAAAAAACTGCTTTCCATTATTTATACTGCAAAATATGATTTAATTACTCAATATTTTTACTCAATATTCAGTACAAATATCTAAACATTCTTAAATCAAGATGCATTTACTTGAGAAGTAAAATGACAGAAGTCTTGTTTTCTGAAAGATGTATCAAAATTAAATCAGTTTTTGCTTAAAACAAGTCAAATAAGTAAAAATTGTACCCCATTTAGCAGATTTTTCATATTTTATGCATAAACTCAATTTTGATACATTTTTCAGAAAACAAAACTTAACATCTTAATTCATTTTGCTTCTCAAGTTAGTTTTTGACCTCTTTTTTCCTTTTTTTTTTTTTTTTTGTAATTTTTTGGAGCTCTTAAATATCTTTCTCTTTGATTTTATGGAAAAGATCAGCATAGACATTGTTTAAAGGTGCCCAAGAATGTTTTTTCACAAGATGTAATATAAGTCTAAGGTGTCCCCTGAATGTGTCTGTGAAGTTTCAGCTCAAAATACCCCATAGATTTTTTTTTATAGATTTTTTTTAACTGCCTATTTTGGGGCATCATTAACTATGTACTGATTCAGGCTGCGGCCCCTTTAAATCCTCGCGCTCCCTGCCCCCGAGATCTCGACTGTAAATGCATGCATGCGTCGGATCACGTGAGTATAGTATTTATTTGGATGTTTACATTTGATTCTGAATGAGTTTGATGGTGCTCCGTGGCTAAAGCTAACATTACACACTGTTGGAGAGATTTATAAAGAATGAAGTTGTGTTTATGAATTATACAGACTGCAAGTGTTTAATAATGAAAATAGCGACGACTCTTGTCTCCGCGAATACAGTAAGAAACGATGGTAACTTTAACCACATTTAACAGTACATTAGCAACATGCTAATGAAACATTTAGAAAGACAATTTACAAATATCACTAAAAATATCATGATATCATGGATCATGTCAGTTATTATTGCTCCATCTGCCATTTTTCGCTATTGTCCTTGCTTGCTTTCCTAGTGTGATGATTCAGCTGTGCACATCCAGACGTCCTACCCTTGTGTAATGCCTCGATCATGGGCTGGCATATGCAAATATTGGGGGCGTACACCCCGACTGTTATGTAACAGTCGGTGTTATGTTGAGATTCGCCTGTTCTTCGGATGTCTTTTAAACAAATGAGATTTACATAAGAAGGAGGAAACAATGAGAGTACTGAACTCTTGTTATTCAACTGTGCCAAGGTAAATTCAATTTTAAATTCTATGGCACCTTTAACATCTGTGTTCCACACAAATAATAAAACACAGTCAGGTTAATATAATAATTTTGATTGTGCTGTTCCTTTTATTTCTGACTAATAGTAGACACATTTAATGTAATCTATTTTTATCTAAATTACGTTTTCAAAAGACATGCCAATATACATTTTAGGTAATGCACGAGTAACTTTACTATATTGACTCAAGCTGATTGTATTTCACTTTAATTTTTTGTGGCTTATGGCACAGATTTGTTTTCAATAATGGAGCAATCCTATATTATTGTTCACACCAACATATGAAAGTACATTGACATGTGCAGAGGTTCATGTTTAAATGAATGGAAAGTGTGGCAAGATGCCAGGGATTTTCTCAAACTCCCAAATGTGCACCGATCACACGTCCACAAAAAGAAGCTCCGAGCCTCGAAATAGAAGAAAAAAACATACTACTCCCTGCGGACAGTACCATACAGTGTTTGTGTGTGTGTGTGAGAGTAGAGAGAGATGGGTGTACAAGAGTTCAACTAAGTAAGCTTACTCCACAAATTATTTTTTGGTTGAAGAGCGCCATCTAGTCAGTATTTTTAATAGGAGTCATATTAATGAGTAGTCAAAAGGCACTCAAGCTAAAAAAAAAATTATGAATGAAATAGAACTTAGAGATAACAGTCATATCAGTTAATTTTTATGTCCTTTTTTTAATCAAAATGAAATATTGTCATAATAATTGTCATAAAATAATAATTTGAATATGGAAGGCGGTCTGGCGGAAGCTAGATATTTTACTTCATAATTTATTAAATATGGATATCAAACGCATCGCTTCACTTCAGAAGGCCTTAATTAACCACCTGGAGCCATGTGGAGTATGTTTATGATGGATGGATGTGGATGGAAGCACTTTCTTCAGCTCATATTCGTTTGGTAATGCTTACTGCCATTATAACGCTATTATTAATATTTCTCTGATTGTGTTCATCAGAAAGAAGAAAGTCATATACACCTCGGATGGCTTGAGGTTGAGTAAAGCTTGGGGTATTTTTCATTTGAAAGTGAACTAATCCTTTAAATCAAATTATTAAAACTGACAATTAGCAGCAATATCATTTAAGAAGAAAAATCTGAAATTACAGATATCTATATTATGAAACATGAGATATTACATGAGCAAAAATCACTTGGCATAACCAAAAAAGCTAAACTATGTTAATGTAATTGGCAAAGGAGATATAAAATCATAAAATGTAAATCTTTATAAATTCCGTTAGCTTTTGTTTTGATTAAGTCTAGTGGATGAAAAATTCAAAATCATCACTTATACATCACCTTAAAGTATATACCCTTTACTATCAGAAATATATATATATATTTATAATAAATTAAAATGGCTTTTTAACAGCAGTTATTGCAGTTATCATCATAGTATGCGATCATGCAACACAATTTGTCTGTTGTCAACTCGACTCTTTCAGTGTTTAATTTCATACGAGTGCAAAAAGAACTCAACACTGCAATAAGCTACAAAGCACACCCATTTCCTGTCTGTGCTGGGATACTCTCATAACCATCTACATGAAGGCAACACCTGCACAGGCATTTCCTGCCTGACCTTGAGACTGGCTCACACACACAGACACATATGCACATGCATGCACACACATATAAGCGAAGCAAAATTACTGACAGCCAAAGAGACTATCATACAAGAAATCCAAGATACACACTATGGCTTTGGGAGTTATTTTAATGACAACAATAAAACATGCTTGTAGGATTTAGCATTCATAATAGTGCTGTCAAAATTAGAGCGTTAACGTGTGCGATGAATTTTTCAGTTTAACGCGTTAAAAATATTTAACACAATTACCACAGCATCAATTTTTTCCATCATATATATTGGCTAGCGTTACATATGATCGCGCTCTCAAGCCCAAAGTGTAGTTAAATTTTTATGCATACGCGAGGGTCAGCATACAGTGCACGTGACGTGAATTTCGTCATCATAAGAGTAAGCGCGTAAGTACTTGTAAGTAGGGCTGAAACGATTAGTCGACATTATCGACAACGTCGACAATAAAAAATTGTCGACAAATATTTTTGTTGTCGAATAGTCTCTTGATCTCACACGACCTATTTGAAGGGCCTGCAATAACGCGGTGTAACCAGTGGGGCGCTGTAGCGCAATACTGTAATGCAGCCCTCCCGGATCCAATCCAATAAAAGAAGTCAGCGCTTTAGTGCAAACGAAGTTGAACCCGTGAAATGTGGGAGATTAACATAGCATAAACATAACAAACATAATGTTTAGCATAACTACAGAATACTGTCATGCAGGGCCACCAACTCTCATTCAAACTCACTGTTCTCACGCCACACGTTCATTTTCTCACAAAGTGAAAGATGGATCGCAGAGCAAAGAGGACAGACAACGCACCGACAGATCAGGTTACTTTTGATATAAAACGAAGTCTAAGCTTTTAAATTCAGTCAATATTACTACAGGATTCAAACAATACTTGTGGTGGTGACGCTGTTTAACGTTGTGTGGCAGATCGCTGTAACACCTCGGTTCAAGCGGCATATGAACCTATTCCTCTCTATTACAGCGCGAAATAAACATGAATGAACATCAAAAAGTACTTACTGAACTTACTGAAATGAATCCATCTCCATTGTAATCACTTAATCGGAGTTTTAACCGCAGAAAGAAGACAATAAAACTTCCAAACAAATATATCACACAAAATGTAACATTTACCTCAGGAAAGCCATTCAATGACCATAAACTCGATAGTTTGTGTGTGTGTGTGTGTGTGTGTGTGTGTGTATATATTGTTTTATTTACTAGTTAAAGTACAGTATAACTCAATATTTTAACTAATTGCTAAAGTAGAATAATCGAACAACGATTACTGATTAATCAGTGCAATAATCGATGATTAGTCGATTAATCGTTCTAATAATCGATAGATTAATCGATTATCAAAATAATCATTTGTTGCAGCCCTACTTGTAAGTACTTGTACATGCAGGTCGCACATGCGCATTTAATTTTTTTTGTTGCAATAATTTGTTTAGCCACAAGGTGGCAACCATGCCCTGGGGACGTCGATTCACAAGGTAGTCAAAGAAAAACTGCATAAACAAAACAGAACAGTGTTGTGCTGAATTCCAAATTATTACCCCTCTAGTATTGGTAGGTTTAGGATTAGGCGTGGGGGAGGGGTTAGGATTAGGCAATCAGATAGCGACTTCAAGGAGGGGGGTAATAATTAGGCAGGAAGTCGAAATATGGCACAACTGTGCGAAGAGGTTAGAAAGTACATTTTGTACAACTCTAGCATGAAACAATACAACAAGGATTGTAAAGCCCAAAGTATAGTTCACTTTTTACGCATATGCGCGGGTTAGCATACAGTGTGCGTGATGCAAATTTCGTCATCCGAATAGTACGCGCATACCGTATGCGTACCGCCGGATTTTTGTAACCATGCACAATTGTACGTGCAGGACGCACATGCACATTTTATTTTTATATTTTTTTGCAGTAATTACTTTATCCACAAGGTGGCAAACGTGCACTGGGAGCGCCGATTCACAAGCTAGGCACAGAAAAACCGCATAAACAGAACAGACCGGAACACATGCAAGCTACAGTGACAGTGGAGGACTACATAGACGACAGATTGTGCGAAGAGGTTAGAAAGTACATTTTTTACAACTCTAGCATGAAAGAATACAACAAGAATTGTAAAGCCCAAAGTATAGTTCACTTTTTACGCATATGTGGGGGTCAGCGTACAGTGTGAGTGATGCAAATTTCGTCATCCGAATGGTACGCGCATACTGTACGCGCACCGCCAGATTTTTGTAACCGTGCATAATTGTATGTGCAGGTCGCACATGCACTTTTTATTTTTATATTTTTTTGCAGTAATTAGTTTATCCACAAGGTGGCAAACATGCACTGGGAGCGTCGATTCACAAGGTAGACAAAGAAAAACTGCATAAACAGAACAGACCGGAACACATGCAAGCTACAGTGACAATGGAGGCCTACATAGACGACAGATTGTGCGAAGAGATTAGTACCCTCATTTGTACAACTCTAGCTTGAAAGAAAACAAAGATGTTTATATGGGTTGTAACTCATGGTGAGAGATTGCTCAAAACTGCACATGCATCGAACGCCTCTGTACATCAAATGAAGTATTCTTTCATTTGGCTTTCATTCTTTCGTAAGGCTGTGCATTCGGTTCAACTGTGAGCGTACACTAGCATACACAAAGAACAAAAAAATTAAGTACGCCCAGGGCTTTATTCACACAAATGCTTTTAAACCATTCAAGCGCCACAAGACAAACGAGAATGCTCTGTCTGTGACTGTTGTGTCTGTGTGACTGTCGACTCATGTGCACAGAAAGACACGCTCCAGTATCGACTTCTCTTTCGTGCTTAAACAAACAATAACACACAGAATTATGCCAGAATGCCAGTTTTATCGAGTATCCTCATAAGAGCAGTCTTAAGAGAGTTAAATAACGTCTTGAGAAAATGAGATGCGCGTCATGCTCGGCAGCGGCAGCTCTTAAAGTGACAGCAGCCTAATAAACCAGTTGCTGTGATGTCTGTCATTAATGTTCATCAAAGAACAAACAGAGAAAATTGTAGGATTAATCTATATATAATTTATAATTTATGCAGTGAAGACTGTGAGTTAAGTGTTTCATAACTTTATTCAATTTCTGTATATTTCCTAACTGTTAGACAGATAGGAAGGCCACAGGTAAATATTACATTTATTATTATGGGTTTATGTGAAGATTGTTTTAAGTTCACTTAATGGCATCTTTTTTTTTATATCAATGAAGCCAGTATCACTGACACTAATACTGGTACTGATGTCTCTATGAAACTGATTTCTTTAAACATTATAGACATTAAACATTCAGCATTACAGTATAACTAAAAGCTATTTCAACATTTATTAGGCTTCAAAAAAAAAAAAACTTTTAATTTAAAGCATTATTTAAAATATGTTGTCTTTAAGTTGTTTCTACATTAATTTGGAGAGTAACTGTGAAATTATTACAATATAAAATAGTAAAAAAGCCAATGTTTTAATTGCGATTAATTACAGGAAAAATGTGTGATTAATTAGTTTTTTTTTTTTTTTTTTTTTTTTTTTTAATCAATTGACAGCACTAATTCATAAAAAAAATTAAAATTAAATTGAAAGTTTATTCTGCTGTGATTTACACTGAAGAAATGGTGCAGGATAGGATTTACTTTTTTAAATTTCTAAAATTTTACTCAGAAATTGCTAGTACATTTCACAAATAATTACAAATAAATAGCAAGTAACAGTTAACTAAATGTGAAAAGTTGAAGTAGAAAAAGTGAAATGGTATTTTCCTGGTAAAACATACATTTTATTTACAACTTACAAATTATTTTTACAGTGCACTATTTAGAAATGTAGTGGGACGAACAGTTATTAAATCTTTAAATAGTAATAGTTTTTACATTTTTAAATAATTTTAAATGGCAAATCATGAAGTCTTCGTAGTTATAAAGCTCTTATTCACTTATTCACAACACCCACTATATATATATATATATATATATATATATATATATATATATATATATATTTTCATATCTGTTTAATTTAATTCTGTTTAATTCTGCAATTGTAATTATTTGGCAGAAGTAAATCTGCTAAAAAAAATTTATGTGATGATGATTTTTTACAACTCTATTTAATACTTCAACATTTGCAGTGTAATACTGAAAGATATCAAATTTAAATGGGACTTAAATATGATATAGTATGATGTGAGAACAAATTGGTACCATATCCTAAAAACATTATGTTTTCACCTGCCAAAACTTTAGGGAACACTTACACACACACATACAGACCTCTCCAACCACACCTACTAAAGAGTGCTGGTATTCCCACAGGCAGCGTTCATGTTTTCCACACTGTAAGAGTTGGCGTAATGGCATTATGAGGTCATGGTGCTGGAACAGGAAGTGAAGATCTTTTTCTCTGCGCTCCCATGAGGGAATATAGGGACAGGATGTGTTATGCTAAATGTTGGTGTTGATATGTAGAGATTTGTGGGTCTGGTCAATGTTCTCTCAGCCCGGTTGCGGTCACTGGAAGAGCTGCGCTGTGATTTATAGAGTAAATCATGAAACATGACCAAAACATTCTGATATGCAAGTGACCTAACAGCTGCTCAAGAAACATTTCTTATTATTATCACTGTTCAAAACTGCCATGATACACTTTTTTTTTTCTCAGGAATTTCTTTAATGAACAGAAATGATTTTTTGATTTATCCAGAATAGAGCCATAAAACATTAAGTTGCCAAACATTATTTACATTTTGATCTGTTTTTCCACTCAAAGCTATTATTATATGGTTTCAGAAGACTTGGAATATAGCAACACATAGAGTATGATACTTCTATGGTGACTGTGAGTTTCTGTCCCAATTCATTGTTGTTCCATGGAAAGAGCAACCAGTGTATTCTTCAAAATATCCCCTTTTGTGTTCAGAAGAACGAAGAACTGCATATACCTGGAGCTTGGCCAATTCAAATTCTAACTCATGAAATGAAAAGGGACACATTCTGAATTGCATGTACCATTATAGCCGCAAACATGCAAGCACACTCCCATATTCATCCAGACATATGTCCTGTGTCAGTAAACGTGAACTGGCTCTTTGGGCTGACAGAAGATCAGACCCCGCGTGTGACAGACAGCTCTTACAGTAATGCACATTCGCTGTATAGACAGGTGCACATCTTCACACTGTCCTGACTCATCTGTCACAGAGGGAAGAAAGAGACTCAGGAAAAAAGGCATGAAAAGCGGGAGGAGGGAACCGCTGTTTCAGGGCTCCCTGAGGGTGGCTACTCACTGACAGACCGGATCCAGCAGGCCCTGATGGCCTTGGCGGTGGTCCCCAGGTGCCCCGGAGGGTCCCTCTTGCGCTGAGGGCTGACAGCTGCTCTTTCCCCTGGGGTGAGACGGAGAGAAAGGGAGATAGAGTCTATAGAAAGAGTGCCGCCTCAGTTCATGTCTCCGCTACATACACGAGCTGACAGGGTTCTCACGGGGCCAGACTTTTGAGTGCAGGCAAACAAATATACACCGTCAGTTGAAAAAGAAAACAGACCCTTGTACAATTTTATGGTTCTACAGTATATATCAGGCCATAAATCATCAACTTCTAAATTCTGATAATCAACCATCAGATAAAAGACTACACAGATTATGCCATTTGTTTAACTGAAAGAAAGAAAAAAAGGAATAAAATAAAGATATTAAACACAATATATCTGTTCAAAGTCTTCCAGAAACCGACTTAGGCTGCGTTTACACTAGTGCGTTTTAATTTTAAAATGGCGTTTTAAAATGAAAACAATCCTCGTCTACACTGGCATTTCCGAAACGATCTCCGTCTACACTACATGACCAAAAACGCATGTCACATGGCTGTTCATGCACACTGGGCATGCGCGTACACTTGCTTGCTGCGCATGTAGGCAGCTGCAGTATTAAAAAAAATGCAGAGTTTAACAGCACAATGGCTGCTAAAAATGACAACAAATCGAGCAAAGATTGCAGTTAAGTCTCCATGATATTGTTTACATGGTCGTCAAGGATACGCAAAGCGAACGTGGGCAGCCAACGCCATCGTTTTCAAAAGTCTCCGTTTATACTGAAACGAGGGTTGAAAACGTCAGAGTAGTGTAAATGACAGGCGTAACCGTAGCAAAAGTTATGTCTTTTAAAACGAAAACACACTAGTGTAAACGGGGCCTCATCCAGTCGCGAAAATTTTAGTAATAATTTAAATGAGTCAGGGTTCTGTTTAGTTTTTTAGTTGTCTTTTCGTTCCTGTGTCTTTGGTTTTCTTTCAGTTTAATTCTTGATTTCCCCTTTTAGTTGCCCTAGTTACTAATTAGTTTCACCTGTGTCTAGTTTAGTTGCCTTGGTCCCAGGTATAAATGTATATCCCTGTGTTTCAGTTGCTCCCTGTCAATTATCATCTTTATCTTGTGTGTGTTAATGCTTATTTAGGTTACATAAGTACTACAACTGATTTTTTTTCCTTCACGTTTTCCGTGACAACGTTGTCAAATGATCCCTGTTCATACGGATCTGCAAAAACTACTAAAAACATTTTATTATGCCGGCAGGCCAGTAGTTGGCGATACCACTTTGTAAAGAAACACTACACATGCACATGGCATCACCGTTTTCACAGATTTGTATTTTTGTAGTTTACACAGATACAATAAAGGTATAATTTTCAAAAACTTGCACTTTGAAACCCATTTTCAAAAGCTTGCATTTTCAGGGCCCCAAAACACCATTGTTGTTTAAAGGTGCCGTAGAACGTGTTTTCAAAAGATGTAATATAAGTCTAAGGTGTCCCCTGAATGTGTCTGTGAAGTTTCAGCTCAAAATACCCCATTGATTTTTTTTTTAATTCATTTTTTTAACTGCCTATTTTGGGGCATCATTAAATATGCGCCGATTCAGGCTGCGGCCCCTTTAAATCTCGTGCTCCCCTTCCCCGGAGCTCGTGCTTGCCTTAACCAGCATAAACAAAGTTCACACAGCTAATATAACCCTCAAAATGGATCTTTACAAAGTGTTCGTCATGCAGCATGTCTAATCGCGTAAGTATATTATTTATTTGGATGTTTACATTTGATTCTGAATGAGTTTGAGGCTATGCTCCGTGGCTAAAGCTAACATTAAACACTGTTGGAGAAATTTATAAAGAATGAAGTTGTGTTTATGAATTATACAAACTGCAAGTGTTTAAAAAATGAAAATAACGACAGTCTTGTCTCCGTGAATACAGTAAGAAACGATGGTAACTTTAACCACATTTAACAGTACATTAGCAACATGCTAACGAAACATTTAGAAAGACAATTTACAAATATCACTAAAAATATCATGATATCATGGATCATGTCAGTTATTATCGCTCCATCTGCCATTTTTCGCTATTGTCCTTGCTTGCTTACCTAGTCTGATGATTCAGCTGTGCACAGATCCAGAAGTTAATACTTGCTGCCCTTGTGTAATGCCGTGAACATGGGCTGGCATATGCAAATATTGGAGGCGTACATATTAATGATCCCGACTGTTACGTGACAGTCGGTGTTATGTTGAGATTCACCTGTTCTTCAGAGGTCTTTTAAACAAATGAGATTTATATAAGAAGGAGGAAACAATGGAGTTTGAGACTCACTGTATGTCATTTCCATGTACTGAACTCTTGTTATTTAACTATGCCAAGGTAAATTCAATTTTTAATTCTATGGCACCTTTAAATGAACGCCTGAAACAATCCATTTTATTTGAAAACGGTGTTGTGTAAATGGCCCCAAATGCTCCTGTGTATTTTCCTTCTTCTGCGTTGGTTTTTTTTATTAAAGTCTTTTAAACTAGTGATGACTGAAGCAGGCTCAAATTATCATGGTCATAACCTCCAAAAATTTTAGATCAACACCATAGGGAGACACATCACCTTAATATTCAGATTAATAGTTTATCATTGCAAAATTGATGATGATTGCTGATTTTAATTTTTAGTTACAGAAGTATTAATAATAATCTGTATTAATAATTTAGAGGACAAAGTTTGTTTTATTATTCACTAATTAATGCCATGTGCTGTTTTTTCATCATTAAAGTCAAGGTGATCCAGGTAAAATATCTACATTCAGAATTTGTCAAATGAATATCCATAAACTGTGATGAGTCATTAGTGTGTTGGGGAGTCAGTAGACAGATGTTTTGTGCTGTGTAGTTATACTATTTTAACACAACATCAGCTAAATTTCAACACTCAGCGGCCCCCCAAAAATATTTAAGCATCTATCTAAATCTAAAGCATTTAAAGGGTTAGTTCAGCCAAAAAAGAAAATTGTTACCTGATTTACTCACCCTCAAGCCATCCTAGGTGTATATGACTATCCTCTTTCAGATGAACAGAATCGTGTCTCTTCCAAGCTTTATAATGAATGGGGGGCGTGATTTTAAAGCCCAGAAAATGCATCCATCCATCATAAAAATAATCCAGGGGGGTTAATAAAGACCTTCTGAAGCAAAGCAATGGGTTTTTGTAAGAAAAATATCCATATTTAAAACTTTATAAATTAAAATAACTAGCTTCCGGCAGATGATTTTGGGTGAACTATCCCTTTAAATTAATTAAAAACCCATTTTGTATCCAATGCAAATAAATGTTTATCAAAACCAGTGGCATGTATTTTAAAGAAAAAAAAAAAAATGAAATAAAAAAGTTTCACAAAATAAAAATTGTTATGTTTGAAAATATGAAGGGGAATATATATATATATAGTCTTGGACACATTTTGGTGGTTGTCTTTGTGGAAAATGTGTGGACATGTGTACATGAACTCATACATCCATGGAAAATGACATCCAAACCAACTGATTATAAATTTTTAAAGGGTTATTTCACCCAAAGCTTCCTGAAGCAGTGTTTTGAAATCGGCCATCACTATATAAGTCGTTATTTTGTTTTTTTGGTGCAACAAAAATATTCTCATCACTTTATAATATTAATATTGAACCACTGTACTCACATGAACTGATTTAATGGATCTTGAGAGAGGAAATGTCATTGCTCCCTATGAAGGCCTCACGGTGTCATCGGATTTCAACAAAAATATCTTAATTTGTGTTCCGAAGATTAACAAATGACTTACGGGTGTGGAACGGCATGAGGGTAAGTAATAAATGACATTACTATCATTTTTGGGTGAACTAACCCTTTTATAAGTGCCTCAGAAAAGTGAAGTTAGTTCTGAGAAAAGCTCTATAGCATCATTTGATTGCAGATGAAGATGCTTATTAGAAATTCAAGCATTTTTAAAGTGACTTGCATGTCCAAATATGTTTCAGGGCCACAGTACATTATAGTGTATTTAAATAGCATTCAGTATATTGTATAGAACCAGAATCATTCTGGCAGATGTGTAACTCTACTGCAAAGCCTCAAGTCTTTCTATACACTTAAGAGGAGGGACTTCCTTGGTTTGTTGACTGACAGCATTAATCTACCGTAGAAAAGTCTCTCAGGATTCATCACAGATAGGTGGAGAGAACGCAAACACCCATCTGTGCAGATTTCTCAGGTTTCTCTGAGCATTAGTAATAATAGTTTTCTCTCAGCTGATTACTGACAATTAATGTTGATGGGGCGGGACGCGGTTCCACCTCCTGTGAGAAAGCCATGCTGAGACATAATGAAGGAGGAGTCTGATTGGTCAGGACAGCACATGCAAATATGACATGAAAGATGTATGGTCTGTGGTTTGGGCTGTTGAAACTTCTGCCGATAGGCTCCAAGTGAATATTTACCCAAACCTAACACAGTTGAAATGGTATAAATATCCCTCATTGTACAGTTAAAAAGATTTTTTTAATGTGTTTTAAGCTCTCTGCACATAAGTCCCTCTGTGTGGCATTATATTTTTGGCCTATAAGCAGGAGGAAACAAGCTCATAAAACCCAAAGCATAATGCAAATTTCAGAGAAAGATTTCTGCTATAAATGTGCAATTACTGACAGGATATTGTTCAGTAATTAAGATAATTTGCTGTGTAAGAGGAACAAGAAAACATAGGCAGATGTGGCTTCTGGCTCTTAATTAAGGGCTTTAGGCATGAGACAGATTGAAGTTTCAAGTTCCCACAATTAACAGGTAACGAAAAGTTGGGGAAAGAGTGAAGTGACCATGCAATCATTTATACATACGTAGTTTGGCAGTTTAAAGACATACTTGTTTTGAAGAATTTAGATGATTTTTATATATATATATATATATATATATATATATATATATAATTTCATTTCATTTTCCCCCAGTATATGTGAATGGTTTAAATAAAGGATGTCGTCGCATAGACTATAATTGCAACCCTTTGAGTCCATCAGTCATTTTGATTCAAGTGCATGTGAGGGACGTAGACTTTAAAAGAGTTTGAAAGTCAACAAACTACTTCATATTATGTTACACAGTTAAACAGCACATCACAAAACACACACACACACACACACACACACATACAGACACACAGCCAATCTAGTCACATACTGTAACTATATATCAATCCTTGTGAAAAATCCGCAATGAGCTCCATGATATGTCCTTTTCACCACCCTGTAGACACAGTATCCCAGCATTTATTCAGACTGACAGGTGGACGAGCCAAAAAGGTAGGCCTCACAGTCTAATGTCTCACAGTTTCTTAAAGCTCCCTTTACCACATTTCCCAGCTCTACCACGGTCAGGATCAGTAACATTGAGTTTGGTGTGGAGAGCTGAAGTTGGGGGGTCTGCAGAAAAAAAGGGTGTGCATGAAGGGGATTTCAGACTCTGCCAGCAATTACCCTCTCTCCTGGGTTTCTAGTGTTTCATTCTTTTAGTTAGTAGTGATTTATGATTAAATATGTTGGCTTTTAGGGACTTTCTCCATCAGGAAGTTTAAATGAACAAAAATGTGCCTTGCCTAGTTTGGTTGTTAATTGCAGTAGTGAACCCTTAAAGGGATAGCTCACCCAAAAATGAAAAATATGTCATTCTGTCATCACCAAACAGTGGATGGGCCCCATTGACTTCTATATAGTAGAAAATACAGTAGAATTATATCGACACTAGGAGTGTCGATTTTAAAACAATTAACTGTGATTCATTTTTATACAGTTTCAGTAACTGTATGTTCTTTGATAAAAACAATATAACAATTTTTAGCATTTAATGTGTTATTTAAACAATAAATAATTCGATTTAAAAAGCTTATTTCTAATCATATTTACTATTTTGACTGGCCAGTGTCATAAACTGGTGTGGCTTTAGTTGTTAAACTAAACTTAAGAAAACTACAGGAGAAATATCAAAGCTTTCCACACATTAACAAAAGGCAACATCAAACTATGAACAGAAAGAACTGAGGGTTTAAATACACACAGGGATAATCAACAGAACAAGAAACAGGTGCGTAACTCAATCAGAAACCATGCAAACAAACTACAAGAACTCGATGTCTTAAAATACCTTTTGTAACTTTAATCATGATTAATACAGTATGTATTTAATTTATACTGTGAAGATTATACAGTGTTATTTTACATTTGTTTACTTCATTTCTGTACCTGAAAACTACTGTTAAACCAACCTAAAAAGCACTGTTTATTTCATATGTATCTTTGTTCTGTTGTATTTATGAAGGCCTGCTGAATGTTAAATGGATCCAATCCATGTTCATCAGAAATTTTTGATGATGCAGGAATAAACTAGCTAGTATAATTTAATACATGGATTTTTGAACTTTGCTAATTTAAAACATGATCAAACAATATCTATTTTAATGACAAATCTTCAAATAAGAGAGCAAGTGTCAAATATCGGTATCGACCAATAATTGTTAAAATCTGTATCGGCTCAAAAAAATCCTATTGGTGCATCCCTATTATAAACACCAAGCGAACCTAAATATATTTTCTTTTTTTTCTTTTTTTTTTTTTTTTTTTGGTGCAGACCAAGAGAACCAAACTACAAGTGTGAACACACCCTAAGGCCCCGTCCACACGGAGACGCGTTTAGGTGTATACGCAAAAATTTTGTATCGGATAGGCGTTTTGTCCAGACGAATCTGGCGTTTTCAGAAGGTGAATCCAAAATTTTTTTAAACCGGGTCCCAGAGTGGATAAATCAGAAAACGACGCCTTTGCGTTTTCATGTGGACAGCCAATCCGTATATTTTGTGAAACAATGATGTCATCACCCCACGTGTCGACCCTAGTCAGACGCCGCTAACAGCACAAAACAGCAACAACAACTACAATAGCAGACTCTAGATGCTTGTGTTCGTGTTGCAGAAGCTACTGAGCCAAAATATAGTGTTATTTCTAAGCGTTACCAAAGTTTGTATACGGTGCGCAAGGTTTATACGCATGCTCCAAGTCTTATTCACTGTTTTAAACTTAAAACAATTGTGTATCTCTGTGGCAGAATTACAGCGCCACATACTGGTCTGGCATGTGAACTACATCGTTTTGAGCTGGTTTCAGCGGTTTCGTGTGGACGCAGATATTTCTTAAGACAAGGGGAAAAAAAAGATTGGACAGGGAAAGATCTGGCTTCGTGTGGCCTTAGTCAGTCTTATAACTTGCAACTCACTCAAGTTTAAATATGTGGACAACATGCCAATTCTTTGTCTTTTTTATACTTGACAGATCCCAGTCACTATATACCTTATTGAAAAGATCCACTAGACAAGCTGCTTAAGATCTCTTCCTTTGTGTTCCACAGAAGAAAGAAATTCATATGGGTTTGTAACAACACAAGAGCGAATAAATGATGAGAGAAGTTTCTTTTTTGGGTGAATTTAAGTTCAATTATTAGTCTTTCATGCTTTGCATGACATATTTCAATAAACTTTTTTATTGACTCTCACTCAAGCTGAGAAACGAATTGGGTTACATTCCTCCTGAAGGGTTCTCTCACTGCTGATTTTCACACGGTTAATCTATATCTGCTGCTCGCATTCCAGACACACAGCATACTCTAGCTGGGTTGTTTCACCGAGCACATGCTCGCCGCTCCGTGATGACTTTAATTGATCTCAACAGCTCTTAAAGATGACAGCCTGAAAACAATTAACACCTTTTCTCAGACGCAGCTGACTCTATACCTCCGGCCGGCGAAGGCATAATATTTGTTTATGCCTATGGGTCATGTCAGCACACTAAGAGTTTACTGTTTTAAAACAGAGATTTCAGCACTCTTTAAGAACAGTGAGAGAACAGCTTTGACAGCCTGGTGTTGGTTTAAGAACTTAAACTCTCCAACTGCCCAGTTTGGATGAGAGTTTTAGTCCAGTGTTGCCTACACTCCCAATGTTTTGATGTTAATCTAGTAGGGCAAGAAAAAAAAAAGGCAGACTTTTCAAACTGACTAGTGGTTGATATATTTATGACATTGAGGAATACTTTTGCAATGACCTCACCCTCGCAAGTTTTGCAACAAGTTTAATGTTTCCCGTCAGTGCCTTTGAATTAGCCTGTGTGAAACAAATGTCCAACTGTCAATATTTATGCAGCAAATGAACCGTTTTACAACTAGATCGGATAGGGATTGGGTTTTTTAAGGTCCACTGTCTGAAGAGCTTATGTTGGCACCTCTGATGAAAGTTTTGCATGATGAAATTCAGAATACAGGCCACTCTTAGACCGGTGTAAACTGTCAAAAGTATTAGCGATGATATCATTATTTTGACAGTTTGACCTTTGAAGTCAAACAGCATAGCAGGCAAAATATGAGCAACATCCTATAAACCAAGCACTGAAGGTGGGCAGGCAATGTATGTAGGTTTTCTTAAAGGGGTGGTTGATTATGATTTCACTTTTTTAACTTTAGTTAATTTTGCTGTTTGAGCATAAACAACATCTGCAAAGTTACGACGCTCAAAGTTCAATGCAAAGGGAGATATTTTCTTTTACAGAATTCTCTGTTTAAGGCAGGGGTAGGCAAGTTTGGTCCTAGAGAGTTTAGCTCCATCCCTGAAAAAAACCCTCACCTGCCTTTAGCCTTAGTAATCCTGAAGAGCTTGATTAGCTTGTTTGTTCAGGTGTATTTGATTAAGGTTGGAGCTAAACTCTGCAGGACAGCGGCTCTCTAGGACTGAACTTGCCTACCCCTGGTTTAAGGACTACAACAAACGGCTGGTAGAGACTACAATGAGCTTCTTCCCGGGTTGGTGACATCACTAACCCCAACATTTACATAAACCCCGCCCCCGAGAACACGCAACAAAGGGGGTGAGGCCATGTTAGGCTGCTTTAGAGAAGAGGAAGAGTTGTTGTTGACATGCTGTCATTTTACGCCGGACTGCTTCACAAACGAGGGTCAATTCAATGCTGGATTTCCACAAAAGATTAACATGACGGCACATGGTAGTCAGTGAGATGAATCAACTCCACAGCAACTACATAAATGTATCCACTAACCATTCAGAAACATCCAGATGCAATCTAAAAGTTGTAACTTCTTCCTGAGTCTCCTTGAACACCGTTAGGCCTACTGATAATCCTCATTTTGGCTGCGTGAGATTCTCCAGCTTTGTTGTTGTTGAGCAACCAAAACGCAAGCTGTTAAAGCTCTGGCCTCTTCTGGAAAGGGGGCCGGGAGCAGCAGCTCATTTGCATTTAAAGGGACGCACACAAAAATAGCATGTTTTTGCTCACACCCAAATAGGGGCAAATTCGACAAACTATAATAAATGATCTGTGGGGTATTTTGAGCTGAAAATTCACAGACACATTCTGGGGACACCAGAGACTTACATTACATCTTGTAAAAGGTGCATTATAGGTCCCCTTTAATTTTCTACTTGCACAGTGGATGTCTATGGCACCTCAAAGAACTATATAAAAACAAATTAAGAAATTTGGCAGCATTGGAGAAGGTCACAATTTTCCTTGTGCCAATTTTGGAGTCCTCTAGCACCTTTAAAAGTTCAAATGTTCAAGATGAACAAAGGTCTCACCGGTTTGGAACGACATGAGTAATTAATGTCAATTTTCTTTTTTGGGTGAACTAACCCTTTAATATATTTTAAATATATTACTAAAGTGCTAAACTTCATCATTACAATGAGTAATTAACTTATAACTCTTAAAGGGTTAGTTCACCCAAAAATGAAAATTATGTCATTAATGACTCACCCTCATGTCGTTCCACACCCGTAAGACCTCCGTTCATCTTCGGAACACAGTTTAAGATATTTTAGATTTAGTCCGAGAGCTTTCTGTCCCTCCATTGAAAGTGTTTGTACGATAGACTGTCCATGTCCAGAAAGGTAATAAAAACATCATCAAAGTAGTCCATGTGACATCAGTGGGTTAGTTAGAATTTGTTGCAAGCATCGAAAATACATTTTGGTTCAAAAATAACAAAAACTACGACTTTATTCAGCATTGTATTCTCTTCCGGAATCCTCTCCATTGAATTGATTCCATTGAATCCTTTCATCTGTCGGCGTTGGTAATGCACTTTTACGTCGCCGTGGTTGTTTTTGGCGATTAGGACATCCACGACATGGACACTTACGCACCATTTTAAAAAATATAGCAATACCAAAATACAAACAATGTAGAATAGCTTGAATACAGCGTGCGTCTCCCTCAGACTGAAAACAAAGCTTCTTCTTATTCTTCTTCTTGTTTTGCGGCGGTTGGCGTCCAGCATTTTGGTGCATTACTGCCCCCTTCTTGTAAACGAAGCTTGGGCACACCAGATTACACGTCAGCAGCGTCTTATGTCAGCAGCGTCACTGCGGAGTCGTGAACGCGGATTGACAACAGACCCGGAAGAGAATACAATGCTGAATAAAGTCGTAGTTTTTGTTATTTTTAGACCAAAATGTATTTTCAATGCTTCAAAATGTCGCTTTTAAGCACCAGTTTGTGTCTTCTTTAGACAAAGAGGCCAAAAAGGAACAGAAAGACCCGTCCAATATGGACCACTTTTGGAATATTTTAAAGATTTTTCTGCAAATCATAACAGATACATCTAGTGAAATGACAAAAAAGGTCCTGAAGCAGTTTTGCTAAACAATAAGTTGAAGTAAGGTGTAAAAAAAAAAAAAAAAACAAGCTAACAAGCTAACTCAATAGATGTGTTCTCTTAAAAGATTCCTCTCTTTTCACAAACCTCCATGTACAAACAAAGTTCACCTCATTAAAAGCTTGATAAAAGGAGCAATCCAAGTCTATAAATTCAAAAGAGTTTTCTTATCCCATGGGCACAGGTCCCAGTAAACCCCAGATTAGCAATGTGACTTAAAAAGTGCTCATTTTTGCATTACTAGCCAGTTTATTTTGGTAACAGCTCTGGAATGCATTCCCTCTTGTTGGTTGTGCCTGAAATAAAACTCTTTGTATCCTGGTAAATGCTGCCACACTTAATAAAAAAAGGAGCCTCCCTCTATAGTTGTTCACCCAAAAATGAAAACGCTGTCATCATTTACTTTTCTTCTGTGAAACACAATTGAAGATATTTTGAAAAATGTCTTAGTGTTTGTTTGTTCATAGAGTACTGTATCAGGTGTTGTTTTGGACCCCATTGAATTTGATTGTATATGGACTAAATCAGTTCTTCATAATATCTTGTTTTGTCTTCCGCCCGAAGAAAAAATCATTTGGAACGACATGAAGATGGTGAGAAAATTGTTTGCGTGAACCGTACCTTTAAGAGAAAGGATACATTTTCATTTTCAGAATGGTTGTTTTTAAAAGCAGTGCAGTAAAGCATATTGTATCTTTGTCTATTTATCAGTCAAACTTGGAAATGAGTATTGTTAAGAGAAACTGAGACGTAAAAGAGAACACCCAGCCCCTAAAACACTGCCAGTTTTTATGTGACAGGCTAAACTGCGGGCAGCTGTTCAGACAAAGGATCTGAGTACAGACTAAGGCAATTGTAATTCAGCATAAACAGTCCATAACAGTGTCAATTGTTTCCAGCTTGTAGGTACTGTAACAAAACTCTGGCATAATGCCACGCAGGCACCGCTTCCCTGGTCCAGTGGGCAGTTTGCCCTAAAGGGCCAAAACATGTACTTACAACCGCAGAAATGAACTACAACCGTGTTGATTTTCTGATTCTGATTTAACCAGATGGTTTTAAAGGGTTTTAGAAACTCCACACTTTGCGCAATTTTTTTTTCAGGGCCATTCTCAGGCAACAGTTCAATTTTTCTATGCATGTCCTCATGACTTACTATTGATATACGTAACAGGAATATAAAATAACTGTATCAGTATTTCATTATGGTTATATAATATATTGTTTCTTGCACAAAGAACAAGAATAATGACTGAGAAATTTTGGTGTGATATTTTCTGCCTTTTTATATATATTTGCACTGATATTCAACCCTAAAACATTTTGAATGTATTATGGAAATAATATGTTTTAAAATAATACTCTTAAGTGTGAAATTGGACACTTCATTGCATGTTCTTTGCAATTAAATGTAAATGTATATAATAGTTAAAATGTATAATATTTTACATTATTATTAAATGCAATTAGCTGAATTTTGGAGTGTATAACTGGGGGTATATGTATGCATTATTACTTATTTTGTCTTTGAATATGATTAAAGTGCTGAATGTACTGACAAGCATTTATGTTAAAATATATTGTAATGTCATTTCCAGTGAAACATGTATTTAAATGTATTTGTAATGATGCAATTGCAATTTAGTACATTTAAAATATATGAACTTAACTTGATTAACATATTAATCAAAATAATTACTTATTTAAAGCATGACAAAAGGTTATTAAAACAATTCAAAAGTGTATTTTTAAAAATATACTTAAAGAAAAATAGTCATGAATGAGTAATGATTTTAAGTACACTTAAGCAGCTCTTTATTTTATTAATATATTATCTGCAAGTACAGTTTAAAATATATATATAACCACAAACAGATTAAATAATTTAAAATTAAAAGAACATTTCTAGTATTGTTTCCCCTTCTATAATTGGGAAGGCCTAAGCGAATAGATGTTGAACACAGTAAACTGTGTAGATACACACACTGACAAATCATGCATTTCTTTATTTTGAAAAACTGTGATTGTTTGTTGGAAATGACTTGGGCTGTGGGTTTTGAAAGGGTTACAGACCTGAAGCTGGGACAAGTTTGGCGATCCAGAACTATTTGTCAGGTTTTATGAACGATAATGGTCAGAGCTTGTTTACTCAGCTGAGTTTCCCATGGCAAATGCAGTCCAAATCACTGTGCATGGTCACGGACATGGTGCTGTATTTTCTTTTGCTCTCTGCTATAACAAAACAAAGCTGACCAAAAAAAAAAAAAAAAAAAAACATAAAACAATGCATAATTTCCCATTGTTCTTTGTATGTGTGTGCCATATGGAAACAATTGTCTTAAATACTGTGTGTGTGTGTGTGTGTGTGTGTGTGTGTGTGTGTGTGTGTGTGTGTGTGTGTGTGTGTGTGTGTGTGTGTGTGTGTGCGCGTGTTCATTTCTGAACCAAAGTCTTTTTTTTCTTCCAAGTGGCATGCATTTTGCACATCCACATCTATATTATTATTCAACTCCAGCTAAAATGTTTTGTTTCTTGTATTTTTTCTCTGTTACAGCTAAACAAATACAGTTTTAATATGCCATTACTTTACTATTATACATATGAATCAAATGAATTATTGCACTAAATGTGTTCCTAAGAGCATCAAAAAACACCATAACTGTATGTTACTGCAATAGTATTTTTTTTTGTAAGGGGACCAAATACAGATGCCAATTATTTTTGTGTCATGAGTCATATTTTTTTATTAGGTGTAACTGGAATGTGAAGTCTAGGACTCATATATTGTGTATTTTTAGGTGTAATAGTGCCCTCTGTTGGGGAATATAACCCTCAGTCAGAACACTTCAGACCTCTCAGCAGAAACCAGAAAATATGAGCTCATAAAAAGTATTCAAATCATCCCATAAAGGGAATTTGATTAAATAAATGATCAATTAAACAAAATTAACATACTGATTCAATTGGAATTTGGAAATGTGTTATGTTCTTTTTTTAATTATGTTGGTTTTAGTCATTCAACAAGTATGTACATGTGTTTTCCCACTGTGAATGAGTTGAATAATAAGCATGAAGCAGCCCTTTAAATGGAAGATCATTTTTCATACTGTTTCACGATGCACTCACAGTTATTGTGTATTTTTAGAATGCTAGAAGTATAAAACTTAGACCAAGTGACAAACCTAAGACTAAAACTAAGTGAAACCATGATATTTACTTACAACTGTGTGAAAACCTTTACATTACATAAATGGTAACCTAAAAAAATTAAAGGGATAGTTAAATAGTTAAATTAAATGGTTTAGCTCCTGTGTACTTAACCGATCTTCTTGCCCTACAATCCTTCACGCTCTTTAAGATCACAAAACTCTGGACTTCTGGTTGTACCTAGGATAGCTAAGTCCACTAAAGGAGGGAGAGCGTTTTCACATTTGGCTCCGAAACTCTGGAATAGCCTTCCTGATAATGTTCGGGGCTCAGACTCGTTCATCCAGTTTAAATCTAGATTAAAGACACATCTCTTTAGCCAAGCGTTCACATAATGCATCTCATATCAGATCAATTGCACATGACTATCTTTGCTTAATGTTATGAACAGCAGCTACGCTAATTTTTCTCCATTTGCTTTTTTTGTTTTATCTCGGGTACATCAGCTTCAGTTTGGATCCAGCCTCTTAAGAAGACCTCAGATGACCAACACCTTTGAAGAAGACGGCGCCAACTCCTGCGAGGACTTCAGAAGATGCAATCATCTGGATCAACATGCACATTCCCAAATTTCTATATATCCTAATTATTGTTAATATGTAATTCATTTTTCCAGGAGCTCATTGCTTCTACTATCAGTTAAACTGCTAACAGTGATTGTAAATTAATTGCCTAAATTATTACATTATTTGCTAAATGCATTCTTTAAATTGTAATGTTGACATGCATTCTTTGTAAAGCTGCTTTGAAACAATATGTATTGTGAAAAGCGCTATACAAATAAATGTGAATTGAATAGTTCACCCAAAAATGAAAATCACCCTCATGTCGTTTCAAACCCGAGACATTTGTTTATCTTTGGAACACAAGTTTTGGTTTTTTTGTTGAAATCTGAGAGCTTTCTGTCCCTCCATAGACATAGTCTTTGGAACTTTGATGCTTCAAAAAGTTCATAAAGAGATCGTAAAAATAATCCACATATGAATTGAGTGGTTGAGTAATTTAGGGCGACATCAGGGTGAGTAACTAATGACAGAATTTTCATTTTTGTGTGAACTAACCCTTTAATATCTAAGTCCAATATATTATTAAATATCAAATTGAATACATTAATTTATACCAACAAAAAATATGGGTTAAATCAGGTTAAAATAGCTCTTTAACTTAAAAATTGCAGGACACACACCAGCCACTTTATTGTTATACCTTGCTAGTACCAGGTTGGACCCCCTATTCAGAACTGCCTTAATTCTTTGTGGCAACAAGGTGCTTTAAACATTCCTCAGAGATTTTGGTTCATATTGACCTGATAGCAGCACACAGTTCCTGTAGATTTGTCAGCTGCACATCTATGATGTGAATCTCCCGTCCACCACATCCCAAAGAGATTGAGATCTGGTGACTGTGGAGGGCATTTGAGTATAGTGAACTCATTGTCATGTTCAAGAAACCAGTTTGAGATGATTCGAGCTTCGTGACATGAAGCGTCATCCTGCTGGAAGTAGCCATCAGATGATGGTACACTGTGGTCATAAAGGGATTGGTCAGCAACAAATACTCAGGTAGGCTGAGTATAGGGTACAGGTAGGCTAAAGTAATAAAAACATAACAGTTCATTATGTAAGGTCTTTATATACCACTGAAAGCATAGTTATGTTAAGTTACAAAAGTTATTTAGTCAAGAGCAGTGAGTGATTTTCTCTTTGTCTTTTGTTCTTTGATTAACATGACGACAGCAGCAGGACTATTAGGCTGCTGTCACTTTAACATCTTATGCACAGATCCAATATACTGTTACACAACATGCGATTTCTTTCTCAAATGTTTACATTCCAAAACTGATTAGTTTACCTGAATACTCGCCAAGATGGACATTTTGACAGAATTTTGTTTGTATTTGACTATTTAAGTGCAATGAGCCACGAAAAAGAACAGTATTTGGTACTCGCAAGCTGTTTGAGAGTGTCATTTATGTAGTAGATCAGTAGATGTAGTGGTGTGCTTGTTTTTGGTTTGAGTGCGAAACCTGCAGGAATGAGTAAAATTATGTTCAATACCCGCAACCAAGCACCAAAATTCATACCCTGTAACTGTAATCCCTCCTGTTCGAACCGCACGCTCTAAGCGGGACTCGAACCCTGGTCCACCAGCATAGTAGTCGGGCGCTCTAACAAGGAGGCTAAAGTCTGCCTATTGAGATCAGGGGAGTGAGGTTTACGACAGTTACACTCACCCCCTAAACCTCACTCCCATCAGGTGGAAAAAAAGTACATTTCTATAATATACTTTAAAGTGCTCTATTTTCATGCACTAATTTTGTACTTAAAGCTGCAGTCCGCAACTTTTTTTGTGTTAAAAATGTACAAAAATTATATAATGAGAATATACAACATGAATCCATTTTCCAAACCGTGTTTTTGTCTTATCCTGAATCATTATGGTACACTTATAATAAGTGTTTATATTCTATATATTCTACTATTTCAGACCAGGCTGGTAGGTTTCGCCGCAGAGTATCACAGTAACTGCGTGACTCGCCATAGACATACACGGAGAAAAGTAGCTCCGGCTAGAATGTTCCTCCGCAAGACGCGTGCAGTTCTGTTTATTAACTGCTAGAGGGCCAAAAATCGCGGACAGCAGCTTTAATATACAAAAAATTCTTCTTTAGTACTTCTCATGCTGCGTTCACACCAGACGCGACTTGCGCGAATAAATCGCGCTATTCGCGCGTAGTTGGACGCTTGAACATTTTGAGTCTCGCTTCATTCGCGCGTGAAAATCCCTTCACAACAGACGCGAATTCGCGTCATGAGAGGGGCTCTCCCGCTCCTTTATGTATCTCAGACTCTCCCACTGCTTTCTGCACACTTCCTCTGAATAAACACAACTTGTCAGTGGGGAAATAATTGTAAATTACAGCGAATAAGCTCAATTGGTCATCTTTAGTTGGCTTGTAGTCTTAATATATATATAGCTCAAATTGAGTAAAGACCGTTTTTTACAACTTATCAGATTGTCCGACCTCCTCACTCACTTTCTTTCAAACACGATCCTTTTTATTTCTGTTTCTATAAACGTATGAAGATGTACAGCGACGATGATTTTGTCCTCCATTGTTGTTTCGAATTTCTGCCTCAGCTCGCTACGTCACGTCACTACTAGAGCAAGCTCCTGATTGGTTAACGCGGCGCGGAAATTCGCCAAAGTTCAGATTTTTCAACTTGCGCGATTCGCGCGAATCACGCGTTAAGCGCGTCAAACGCCCGAATCGGGCAATTCGCGCCGCGTCATTCGCGCCGCAGGATGTCAATTCGCGTCTTTGCATTGACTTAACATGTAAATCACTCGCGCTAACCACTTCATTCGCGTCTTGTGTGAACGCACCATTAAGATCATCTTAAGAACATCTAAGTGTACTCAACTGTGCCAGCATGAAATATGAACTAAAATTTTAATATACTATCTCTGTATTTAAAAAAGTATTTAGATACCATTTATAGTACATTTGAACCCATAGTGTACTACAAGTGGTAGCTATTTATATTTTTTAAATACAGAGATAGTATATTAAAAGCACATTTTAGTTAATATTTCATGCTGTCTCAAAATAGCACAGTTGAGTACACTTGATGCTCTTAAGATTATCTTAAGTAGTACTAAAGAAGAATTTTTAGTATATTAAGTACAAAATTAGTGCGCAAAAAATAGAGCACTTTAAGTATATTATAGAAGTGTACTTTTTTTTCACCTGGGCCATCAGTGTCACGGCACCAATGTATTCCCTCCTGTTCGAACTGCCCCTAAGTGGGACTCGAACCCGGTCCACTGGCATGGGACTCGGGCGCTCTAACAAGGTCTACGACAGCTCTCACTGGCCTACAACAGTTACTTAACAACACTATTCATCCAGAGCGAATGAGACGAGTGAGTGAGAGGAGGTGGGTGTGTGTCAAACTGTCAATTCACCGTCGAAGAGAAAAGAGAGCAAGAACGCGCAGCTAGTATCGGTGTTTCAATACTATGGAAAATGAGTAGGCCTACAGTATCGATACATATCGAAATATCTATTTTTTGACAACACTAGCGCGCATACATATATTTTATATTATACTATCAAACTGTCCCTGCATGATAGGCCAGTCCTTGGCAAAGCAAAAAACAAAAACACACATCTGGAGCAGTGGGCAGCCATTTTGCTGTGGCGCCCGGGGAGTGATTGGGGGTTAGGTGCCTTTCTCAAGGCCAGCATTGAGAATCAAACTCACAACCTTCGGGTTACCAGCCTGACTCTCTGACCATTAGGCCACAACTGCCCCCCAGTAACAGTAAGTAAACAGTAAATACCAAGCCCACAGATTCCAACCCACTAAAAGAGAAATTAACTTACAATGCTGTGCTAAAACTCAAGACCTAGAGGTTAACGATTAAAAGCGACGATCGAGTAAATTGATATTCGGCCATCTAACTTGCACCTCATCACAGCACGTTTTAACATGCCACAGCACTTTCTCAGTCGGTGGGCCCACGTCTAAGTGCCTCCCATGGACATTGTTTACCACTTTACCCCTCCCGATTGCCACATCACTACTGAATACTTTATCGGCAGCCACAAAACAGCCTCAGCTGTCAATCTCTGCTACTCCTTTTAGTTAATCTGATCAAATGGTTTCTGAGTGTCCTGACGTCCTCATCTAGACTTCAAATCTGCCTGCCCACAATGGTCTCTCGGCTCCCTCGAGTGCTAGACTTTGAGGACATTAAGTGCCGTCTTGTGTCTGTTGTCACTCTAGACAATCGATGTTTCTTGCTTGTTTGATTGTCATCAGGTTAATGATTTATTCATACCATGTGTTTATGTGAAAGGTTGCCTTTTTTATCTCCATCTGAGTCCATCTTTAAAATCTCAGCATTTCACTGGAATTCACACATGGAGGCAATATGACGCAGACTCTTGAGAAATGGACCCTGAATTGGAGATGACATCAGGAAACGGGTGGCCTAACCTTCACAGATGTCCGCTGTCTATCACAAAGACGAGCATGATGGAATCAGGATGCCAAAGTGCTGCAGGATTAACAGACTTTCAAGGATAGCTCCTTTCTGCCATTTTATATTTGGGCTATGAAGGATCACAGTGTTTTCTGAATGCGCTGATGTTGTTTTTGACTGCTGTTGTTAGGCTTGGTGTCCTCTTGTTGAAGGGTGTACTGGAAATGTCCATTAAGTTTTGACAGAGACATTTGGTGAGCTTTGTCCCAGTTTCCAGAGTCAAAAGTTGACAGAGCGACATGTATTATTACTAGCTGCAACTTAAAACCTGTTGTCAAACACAGGTCCTGATTTTGGCACAATGCTTGCAATTCACTAATTCTGTGATAAATATAAAACCTATCTATTCATCTATTAAATCAATATCATATGCAAACATGTGGATGGCTGTGATTTGGCCGTAGACATGAGGCAGCAGGACAAGTAGCCTATGGAAAAATAAGTAAAGAAATGTAAAGAAAGTAAAAAAGTAAAGAAAACGAAGACAGTCCAGCTTAATTTCATGGCAATTCGTATGTAAAAAAAAAAGGTGGCTAATTTATTAGTTTTGTACAATCTGCTCATGCCCCAGTGATGGTTATGTTTAGGGGTGGGGATAGTGGTGGAGCTTTACTTTTTTCCAAAAAAACGTATACTTTCGTGAATTCTGTTTTGAATTTATACGAAATTATAAAAATACGTAATTACGTAAAATAAAAAAAATATTTAGCCTATGTTTTGTATGCTTTGGACAGTCCCAAAGAAGAGGATTAGGGCCAAGCAATAATAAAAAAATAAAACCATCTCGAGATTAAAGTTGTTAAATTACGAGAAAAAACTCCTTAAATTTTGAGAAAAAAGTCGAAATAAAATGTTGAGAATTCGTAATTTAACGAATTTGTTCTCGTAATTTAACAACTTTTTTCTCGTAATTTAATGACTTTATTCTCAACATTTTATCTCGACTTTTTTCTTGAAATTTAACAAGTTTTTTTCTCGAAATTTAACGAGTTTTTTCTCGTAATTTAATGAGTTTATTCTCAACATTTTATCTCGACTTTTTTCTCGAAATTTAACGAGTTTTTTCTCGAAGTTTAACAACTCTAATCTTGAGATGGTTTTATTTTTTTATTATTGCTTGGCCCTAATCCTCTTCCGTACTAACACAATGTGTGTCAGTCACTAATAATTGCGTGGATCATTCATTTTTTATTTCGTATTTCTACTCACACACAAAAAAAATCTGCCTAATTCACAAGTGCGATCGCACATGAATTTTTTTTTTAACCTTGTCCTAACGTTAAAGGTGCTACAGAGGATCTTTTCGTCAACTGAGAAACCAAAGACTGTTAGTGAGTTTTTGAAATGAGCGCATGCGTAAGAACAACCCCCCTCCTTCACAGCTCATTTCGAAGGAACGCCTCCCAAAACTCATGCACGAGTATTGGAACACGAGTGTTTACCACCGGCATTCGCTGTGTCGTGTTAGTGGATTCATTATGTCGGACTCACCGCAGGTAACTCATAATCTGCAGTTGTTACTCCTGTCTCCGGACAAAAACACTGCATGCGGCGCCTGTGGAGTGTGGAAAGTTACTGGAGCGCGCAGCCGCGCACGTCTCTCACAAGGAACGTCATGGCAGTGATTGACAAGCCAGAGGGCCAATCGTTTACGCGATCATTGATTGGCTGATGTTTTTAAGGCCCTACCTCGTGCACAGATGATGTATATGAATATTATTCCTTTCAGTGCACCTAATAAATAGTCTTTTATCAGTTAGTAAAGACAGTTTCAAGTAATATTGCAAAAATGTATAAAACAAAACATCCTCTTTAGCACCTTTAATGAAGCTGGAGTGTTCGACCGCGTGGCATTTTTGTTACTCTACAGGTGAATAAGGTATTTTATTGAACAGATAAATTACCATATCAGCTCTCTAAGATAGTTCATTGTAAAGCATTATCTATTGTAAAGCGTCATTTTATTATTCAATTTTAAGGTGCAATATGTAAGATTTTGCAGTACAATATCCAAAAACCATTAGGCCAGTGTTATATATTTTGTTCACTTGAGTACTTACAATAACCCAAATGTTTGCAACTATTTGTAAATTGTGAGAAAATTGCAATTTTAACCAAGGCTCCGGGACATGTGAGGAGTCGCCTGTCAATTGCGTCATACCCGCGTTATTTCATAGGAGAAAATTACTGGTCATCCAGTATTTTATATTTAACACACTTCGTCAACTTGGAAAGTTTAGAGATTTCATCTGGTCATGATGAAATATATATCTGAGTATCATCGGCATAGCAGTAGAAACTAATTCCATGTTTTCTTACAATATTACCAAGTGGCAGCATATACTGTATATTGAAAACAACAGAGGGCCTAACACAGATCCTCGCAGTATTTGCAGTAATTTACTGAGGTAATCTTAGATTTCTGTACTATGATGAGGCCTGAATCCTGACTGAAATTAAAAAAAAATATATTTTTTTTTTTTTGCAGGAAGGAGCACAGTTGAGCAGACACAACTTTTTCTAGTATTTTAGACATAAATGGAAGATTTAAAATGGGTCTGTAATTTGCCAATACATTTGGATCTAGTTGTGGTTTCTTAATGAGAGGTTTAATAACTGCCAGCTTGAACGGTCTTGGGACGTGACCTAGAGATAAAGACGAGTTAATAATATTGAGAAGAGGCTCTTCTCCAACAGGTAACAACTCTTTCAGTAGTTTAGGTGGTATGGATCTAATAAACACATTTTTCTCAAACCTTTTAATCTGATGGGTGCAACAGTTTCTAATTATGGTTGTTGTAGCGCTGTGCTTGAATTTATTTTCAAGGGAGTACCGTGAGTTGCAAGAAAAAGTAGAACCATCTGTGAAAATGTGAATCATTTTAACAAAATAAGAGAGATCATGCAAAATGCATGTTATTTTTTATTTAGTACTGTCCTAAATAAGATATTTTACATAAAAGATGTTTATATATAGTTGACAAGGGGAAAAAAAGCTGAATTTATTAAAATGAATGCGTTCACCATTGGTTCTTAATACTGTGTGTGGTTACCTGATGATCCACGACTGTTTTTATGTTTTGTGATGGTTGTTCATGAGTCTCTTGTTTGTTCTGAGCAGTTAAACTGAGCTCTGTTCTTCAGAAAAATCCTCCAGCTCCTGCAGATTCATCAGTTTTCAAGCATTTTTGCATATTTGAACCCTTTCCAGCAGTGGCTGTATGATTTTGAGATCCATCTTTTCACGCTGCGAACAATTGAGGGACTCAAACTCAACTATTAAAAAAGGTTCAAACATTCACTGATGCTCCAGAAGGAAACACGATGCATTAAGAGTCGGGGTGTGAAAACTTTTGAACAGGATGAAGATGTCCCAATTTTTCTTATTTTGTTGAAATATCTTTTTTTTTTTTCATTTAGTACTGCCCTTCGGAACCAACAGAAGATACTTGAAGGTTTCTCAGAAGAAAAATTAAGTATAATTTACCTTGATCTTCAAATGCAAAAAGTTTTCAACCCCGGCTCTTAATGCATTGTGTTTCCTTCTGGAGCATCAGTGAATGTTTGAACCTCTTTTAATAGTTGTGTTTGAGTCCCTCAGTTGTCTGCAGTGTGAAAAAATGGATCTCAAAATCATACAAGCAGGAGCTGGAGGATTTTTCTGAAGAACAGAGCTCAGTTTAACTGCTCAGGACAAACAAGGGACTCATGAACAACCATCACAAAACAAAAAAACAGTCGTAGATCATCCAGGTAAAAAAAAAATTATTCACACTTTCACAGATTCTGCAAGTGGTTCACATACTTTTTCTTGCAACTGTATCTACAGTAACGTCTTCAGCTTGTCAGCTTGCTGCTTTCCAAGTAAACTTGTTATATCTCTTAAGACTAGTAGTTAATGTTTTATGAGATGTAGGAGAACCATATTCATCTGTCACAACCACAAAAATGTTCTTCTGCAAAATGCAGCACTGCTAGAGGGCCAAAAGTTAAAGTGTACCTTTAAGATTATGAAATAGTGAAACCTGAAGGTTTCTTCTTCCTTATTTTTCTGCCCCTAAACTGTATGGACATCAGAGACCGTAAGTCATAGAGACCCCCAAACTGTCAAGATGGTCCCAATCGTGCACCACCACTCAGGTGCACAGACACTCACCCGTCTGACTTTAAATGGTGCTATAATAAGGCAATTTGCATTTCTGACTATGACTTTGAAATCATAAGAGCTAGAAACAAAAGTATTTTCCCCTGAAAACACTACAGAATCAAGCACTACAAAGTATATCTCAGATTTCATTTCCACCTATAAAAATCTTTCCGCCATTTTGAATTTTCCTAAAACCCTAACCTACATTTTCGAACTCCTCCAAGGTCGCTGGTCCAATTTTCACCAAAATAGGTACAAAGTAGCAAGAGCAAAGTTAGCAAAGTTATAAGTTAATTAATTGCAACGGCCATTTTTAGGAGTTGACCTATAGCTGCTGAACACAATCTTCAAGCTTAATAAAACTTGACACACAAATACAACAGTACATTCTGAGGAGGATGATGCACACAAAGTTTTGTAAAATTCTGCCAATAGGGGGCGCTACAACTAAAACACCATTATAACCCCTCAACCGTATGATCTATGAAGTTGAAAATTGGTATGCATCTTCTTTGGTGGATGTCTTAACATATCCTCTAATTTGATTAGGATACATGGCCACCAGCATCCAATCAAATTTCAGTGGCTATTAACAACAAATCTGAATGGCCTACAGTTACAAAAATGGATATATTTGAACATCTTGTAAAAATGGATGTGTGCCAAATTTTGTGAAAACTCCTACTAGGCTGTTGTCTTTGTACACATCATGCTCTAGACCTTGCTCACAAAACTTATCAAAGAATACTGATCTATTGAACTGTTTAGGAGATACATTTTTTTAATATTTGTCTGGTATGGCCCATTATGACTATTCTGTCTATATGTATTATAACTTCTCAAAACTTTGTACATAGTGAGAAGTCATTCTGAGCAAACATGCCTAGTTTACAGCAAATTCCGCCATTTCAACTAAAACATAAAGACTGTGATATTAATGTTGTCCACTAGAGTAAGCCACAATTTTCTATCAGTTTCCATCCCTTTGAATGGAAATAGATCTAGTTCATTTGTATAGTTATGGTGTACTGACAGCAGTGTACTTTAACACTGTTGCTGTGGTTTTTTTTTTTTTCAAGTCTGAGGAATGAAGTGACCCCAAATAACATGATATTTAACCCCTGGAATGTGAATTTTACCAGGGTAACTCTGCCAAAAAGCAGATTTTACCCCCCCGGAATGCAATTGGGATAATTTTGAGTAGCAATTGGGAGGGTTTTGTTGTGAAAACCTGGCAACCCTGACTGACAGTGTAGTTTTATATAATTAGTGTAAATAGAAATCTGTGAAATGCTCATAGATCATTAAATGTTTATTTTACCTTTTTAGATCCCCAAAAACCAATCTTTAAGTTGCCAGACATTATTTAAAATACTGCTGTCCATTTAAAAGGAAGAGACAATTTTATGTTTTTTTCACAATAATATATTTTTAAAAATTCTATAAGACACTTATTTTTTTTATTATGGTATGACTAATAAAATAAACACATGTTAAGCAAGCATAAGGTTAGAAGGCAATACATATACAGTAGAAATACTTTATATAAATGAAAAGGACCTTGAGATAAACTTCCACTAAAATGGATCAAGGATTTTCATCACATCGCACTTCAGTTTCTTGTCAAATCTTCGGTCCAATCAAATGCTCTCTAGAATCTGAAGCCCCGCCTCCTCCTACACTATAACAGACACTGAAGCTGAGGCTGAAATCGTTCATTTATTCACACATTTACTAGTTTCTACATGGTGAATGGCACATAGTGCACTATATAGAGAATAGGGAACGATTCAGACAGTGTAAATATGCTTTCCTTTGACACGAATGAAGTCCGTTTTTGCGTTAGTGTCACATGAACCGCTGCAGCGCGAGCACAGTCTGCTCCGGTCCAGAGACATGAGAGCACAGAGCGGATCATATCCGCGAATCAGAACAGACCACAAAAGGTATCAGACCCATTTAAATTCTGCACAGAATGCTATTTTAAAGTGGTATGGAGGAGATTAGGAGGATAAACAGAGGTTTTACTGAGTTTAACGGCTCTGGCTGAGCTGTAACATAAACAAAACGCTATTGGCTATTTAATAAAAGGGGCAGGGCTGTTCAATATATTGCCCTGTCTTCCTGTTTCAGTTGAAATTATGTCAACACATTGAATGATGCTGCGCGTTCCAACACTCTTCAGTGGGCCTTTAATCTTCTTTTCTTTTTGATGCACCCTTTACACTAAGTTTGTCAACAGTGTATTGGCAAAATTGGATGATTTGGTATTGAAATGGTATTATTATTGTGTGTATTATTAAAGGGTTAGTTCACCCAAAAATGAAAATACTGTCATTAATTACTCACCCTCATGCCGTTCCACACCTGTAAGACCTTCGTTAATCTTCAGAACGCAAATTAAGATATTTTTGATAGGCCGATTTCAAAACACTGCTTCAGGAAGCTTCGGAGCATAATGAATCAGCGTGTCGAATCAGCGGTTCAGAGCGCCAAAGTGATTTCAGCAGTTTGGCGGTTTGACATGCGATCCGAATCATGATTCGATATGCTGATTCATAATGCTCCGATGCTTCCTGAAGCAGTGTTTTGAAATCGGTAAATCACTAAATAAGTCGTTATTTTGTTTTTTTGGTGCATCAAAAATATTCTCGTCGCTTTATAATATTAACATTGAACCACTGTACTCACATGAACTGATTTAAATATGTTTTTAGTACATTAATGGATCTTGAGTGTTTGAATGGCTTTGCTCTCAATGCAAGCCTCACTGAGTCATCGGATTTCAACAAAAATATCTTAATTTGTGTTCAGAAGATTAACGAAGGTCTTACAGGTGTGGAACGGCATGAGGGTGAGTAATAAATGACAGAATTTTCATTTTTGGGTGAACTAACCCTTTAAATGGTAGTCCTATTATTAACTTAAAAAGACATTTAGTGTATTTTTTTTTTTTTTTGTGAAGAAACCCTGTAATTATTTGACAATAATAAAAGTATAATTCATAACCATTTAGCTCAGTGTAGCCACTAATCTGATTAGTTCAATTTAAAATAGCTCAGAGAAACACATTTGTCTTAAGACATAAAGACAAAATACTCCTGTTTTGGTTGTGCAAAATTTATAAACTAACCTCGAGAAACATAATATAAAAATCTAAAACTGCATTTCATGACCCCTTTAAAGTGATTTACTAATCAAGTGCTTTGCGTTGTACTTGGAGCGTTACGTTTCTCGAAAAACTACATTTCCCATGATGGACCGCATAGGACGTCACGCCCGCGTCCGCTCCCTCTTGACGCACAATACGCGTCACCGTAGTAACTGGCCGACCCGCTGTGCTGCTGTGTCGATTAGCGCTGGAGAGGCGGAAGGGGCTGAGGGATTCTGTTATTATCGGTAACAGATATCCGAGTCCACCTGTGTTTTAGTGCGGACTGGACGACGAGATATTGAGGCGGAGAGCCCCTGCTAAAGCGCCGAGATGTTGAATATGTGGAAAGTCAGGGAGTTGGTGGATAAAGCGTGAGTATGCCCGGGCTTTTGCTTTCTAAAGAGCTTGTGTGTCGATGCAGAGGCCCGTTACTTATGAAGGTGCGGATCCCGTGACGTCACGCCCTCAGCTGATCACGAGCGCCACACGATTAATATAACAGTATGATCTCTTATTTCACGATTTTAAACCTATTTATGTTCCCTTCCCGATCATGCTTGTTCTTCAATTAAACCTACACAATTTACACGCTTATTTTTATTTTTTTTCTCTGGGCTGTGTTTCAAACCCCAGTGAGCTGCCTACCTAGGCAGCATCTTTGGGCATGACAGGAGCGTGCAGCATTTTGGGGCATAATAGGCGCGTTTTTCCTTCATATAATGCTCTCAAAATGTTGACTAGGTAGACAGCTTACAACTTTCAAGATACATTCTTCTCATCTGTACATTTTTCTTGCCAACACTGTTAAACCGCTAAAACATCTCTTTAGTCAGCAGCAAATGAGCTTGAATGGTCTCTGACGGTATTTCTCCTCCTGTCATATCTGTTTTATTTGTGTGTATAATGTTGGAGTTTGTGTTGATGAATGTGATACGGTTCAGAGGCCCGTTATACATGCTAGCTAATTAGCCTATTAGCTTAGCTAAAGGCACCATGCTAAATTCATATGTGGAATGAATAACGGTATCGCTCAACCTTAACATCACAACACACACGTTTATAATAACAAATTTGACGATTCAGCTGTCAACCCTAAAATACCACGCAGAATGACCTTAGTAGTACATGTGGGCCTTGTTCTGCTCCATCAATGCTCTTCACTTGACAATGAATGAGTTTCAGTTAAATCCTTCAGATGGTTTATTTTGCAAGTGATGGCCACTGTTTATGGTGCAAATTGATGAGAAACATCATAATTAGTTTTGATTTTAAAATGAAACGTGGTCCTTTTTTCTTTCTCTATTGTGAGCACAGTATTTTATCTTTTGAAAACAAACTGCATGGCTTTTCCCAAGTTTTCAGAAAGTTAGTGCATGGGTATGTGCTCTATACCTGGTCACAACCTAAAGGATTAGTCCACTGTTAAATAAAAATTTCCTGATAATTTACTCACCCCCATGTCATCCAAGATGTTCATGTCCTTCTTTCTTCGGTTGAAAAGAAATTAAGGTTTTTGATGAAAACATTCAAGGATTATTCTCCTTATAGTGGACTTCACTGGCCTCCAAACAGTTGAAGGTCAAAATTACAGTTTCAGTGCAGCTTCAAAGGGCTTTAAACGATACCAGACGACGAATAAGGGTCTTATCTAGTGAAACGACAATACAACTGCATATGCGTTATAAACTCAAATTATTGTCTTGCACGTGCTTCTGCTTTCTGCATTCTTCAAAACGCTTACGCTGTATGTCCTACACTTTCCCTATTCTACTTACGGAAAAAACGGAATTGGCGCCATGTTCGTACCATAAGTTGAATAGGAATGGCGTAGGACATACAGCGTAAGCTTTTTGAAGAATGCGGAAAGCGGAAGCATGTACAAGGCGATAATTTGAGTTTATAAAGCATATACAGTTGTATTTCTGTAGAAAATGACCGATTGTTTTGCTAGATAAGACCCTTATTCCTCATCTGGGATCATTTAAAGCTCTTTGAAGCTGCACCGAAACTGTAATTTTCACCTTCAGCCTTTTGGAGGCCACTGAAGTCCACTATAAGCAGAATAATCCTGAAATGTTTTCATCAAAAACCTTAATTTCTTTTCGACTGAAGAAAGAAAGACATGAACATCTTGGAATGACATGGGGGTGAGTAAATTATCAGGAAAATTGTATTTGGAAGTGGACTAACCCTTTAAACTAGATTGACTGACAGAAATGTTTTTTTTTTCAATATGACATAATAGAAAGTTGCCAACAATAAAGTTATATACAAAGCATCCTGTTGCTTGTCTAACCATCAAACGGATGCTTTACTTGCTCTGCAAAATAGTTATCAATGTGATGATCTCAAAACACTGGTTTAAATTTTTCCTAAATGACTAAACAAAATCTTTATCTGCTGGTAGCATCATTATATCATCCAAAGACCAAACAACATCTGTATCTTAAAGTTTCATTATACTGTTTTTATTAACATGACCTGTCAGTGAATTGCTGGTATAAAAGCTCTCAAACAAGTTGAAAAAAAACCAGACAAAAATGGAAAGTCTATCTCAATATCTTTGTTGTGACGTTCCCATGACCTACTCAGAAACATTGATTTGATTGTATTAAGTCTAAAGGTAAACCATGAGAATTAAATTTTACCTGGTGTTTAAGAATACATTTCTTAATCCAAGGTACCAAGGAACATTTTAACCATGTTTTGTTGTACTTTTTTGTCAGTTTGCCCCATTTAGTGGTGCATTTCTGTTTTATACTACGGGGCTGTTGAATGCTCAAATCTGATTGGTTGACCAACGTTCTAAGGTGTGCATTTATTTTCAGGGAAACGCACAGCTAAAGTAGTTCTCGCAGGTCTTGACCGCATTGCAGTTCCATATGACTTCGCCAAATGTTTCTGTTATCTCAATAGTTAATAACTGTATCAACGGTATTATTCTGCTATAATGGCTCAAGCCTAGGGTGACCACCCATCCTGCATTTTGCGGGAAAGTCCCGAAATTGGGAGCTTTGTCCCACGTCCTGCAAGACTTAAGTAGTGTCCCACATTTCATTTATGTAGGTATTTTTTTCATCCCTGAAATTACAATAGCCTACCATATTAAGAAATATAATAAAAACTATTGCTGCGTCCCAATTTGCCTACTTATACTACGTCCTAAAAGTATGTACCGTTTTTGTAAAGAAAAAGTACATACTTTTGAGTGTGTAGCAGAAGAGTATGCAAGCTTTGGGACTACCTCATCATAATTGCGTCTTTAACGGACGTTCTGTCGCTTAGTTATGCAACCTGTAACTGTTTAAACTACCCTGTCAATCATCTTGTCACAGGTAAAATCCTCCACATTCAATTAAATTTAACTTCCTACCCTTTCGGAGAGAAATGTAGTCGCATGTTGATCTGCCAGGGTCTTTCAGAGAACTCTCCTCATCATTGTACAATGATGCATTTAAAAGTTAATGACCAAATGCATCGTTATAAAAGTTCACAATGCTGTTGCAGATTAAATATAATGTGGATAACATTTAATAAATATCTGTTCATCAGGTTAGATACTGATTAATAATCACTCAAGCCCATTTATCTTAACCACTCTGCTTAAACGTCGGTCTCGAATATCCGTCATGTTTGTAGTTTTTAAAAACTTTTTATTCGTATTTGTAGTTCTAATCAAATCCTCGTCCACAGCGCAATGTGTTATGGGCAATATTAGCCGTTAGAAGTGTGCACGAATCTGCACTTCGAATTCTAACTGGGAAAAGTAGATGGAATACTCAATTTAACATACTACGATTTGGAACATGCTGATTGTTATTTCGCATACTATTTAGGACAGATAGTATGTGAATTGGGACGCAGCATATGACTGGCATTTAAAAATCTATTTGTGCAGCCGTCATATTCTAGCTGTGAAAGACCAACCAACGCAATCATAGAGAGAGGTTTTCCCGCTGATGACAACTGAGTGGACAGCGCAAAGGAATAGCTAAGTGCGGGCCTCATCAAAGTCGGAAAACACAACTACACCAGCAAGGATTCCATCTCACATACTGGATAAGAACCTCAAGAGCTGCTCAAAGATGCCCAAATTGATGATTTAAAGCATTTAATCATCCATCCTGTTGTTAAATATTTCCAACGAACATGCGGTGATCCCGTGGATGCTCAAGCGCCACCCATGGAAATGGTCGAGCACCTACGGAAAAACACGAGATACTCTCCATGTATTGATGTAAAATCAATATTTACATAGTTTAATAGATGTAAATTCACATGTCCCGCATTGTCCCACAAAATCACTGTCCTGCAACAGATCAGTAGCCAGGTGGTCACCCTACTCAAGCCTCCGTTACTAGTTCTAAAATGACGTTTTGGAATTAGCAACAGAGGCTTGGGATGAGATGCGTAAGAAATTAGTCCCACACATGAGTGTTTTGAGGACAAAAACCTGACAAATGTCTTGAAATACAACATCGGAACAGCATCTTGAGGTGTGGTGACTGTAGTATTAGCGGAATAATTGAGTTCGCTTGAACGGCATTATTTTCTAAGAATTCAACAGCCCGTTGTTAATTATTCCTTGCATAATCAACCTTTCACAAATGCTTGAAGGATTTTAACCTCTGCAAAGTTTGGTGAATAGGCTGTCCAATATAGCTATAAAATACAAAAATCTTTACTGTCTAGTTTACTATTTCTCTTTCATGTCTTCTTGCGCATGAATGTTTAAATTTGCAAGGCTTAAAAATGTGCAAAGGATAAACTGTCGTGAAGATGCAGCACTGGCCTTATCGTGACATTGGCAGTTCCGTCAATGCTGCTGTAAGCCCTGCTGTATTTTGTACAGATGTAATTTTGTTTCAGCAAGTATTTTATTATTTTACCATGAGAAAAACGTTGGATTATGCAACACACTAGGGCTGCACAATTATGACAAAAATCATAATTGTCGATTTATTCCCTTGAAATTGTAATTGTGATTAATTACAATTATCTCAGTTACATTGAATGATGTTTTGAATAGCTTTATAGCATTGTTTGAAGCAATTGCATGCATATTATTATGTAAAATAAAAAACAAGCTGAAAACACTCTTCCTGATTTTATTTTTTATTGCTTTTCTATAGCATTAAGCCTCAAATGTCAGCTGTACATTGGTTTGGTTTCTTCTTTAAATAAAAAAAGTAAACCTATGCGTGTAGGGGCTTTTGCACCATGTTGTTCTAGGAACTTAATCATAAGTCAGGAACACACCAAGCCGACGGTCGGCCGTCGGGCATTTTTTCTTTGTCGGCCGACTAAGTTTTCTCAGTGTGTTCTGCACCATCGGCTGAAGTTGGTCCTCGTCTGCTTTTTTTCGGCCGATTCGAAATGTTGAATCGGCGTTGGAGCTCGTCGGTCCGTCAGGCCATCTGATCATTCTGATTGGCTGCTCAGCTACTGCCTGCTGGTTCGGAAAGGCATTTCATCTCACGCAGGCGCAGAACTGATGTGCTACTTGGCCGTCAGCTGTTTAGCGTCGGTTTGGTGTGTCAGGGCAACTTTGGACACAGACGCTGCCGATGTGAGCCAACCCCGCAGTCTGCTTTCGTCGCCACTAGTTCGTCGCTGTCGGCTTGGTGTGTTCTGGCCTATAGGTACTAGCCACCAGGGTGGTTCCCTGAGAGCTAATGTTCCCCTAGGGCCATTTTCCTGGTTGCATTTGCACCACCAGTAGGAACTCTGAAGTGACGTAAACTGCGCTTGTTGTTGTGACTTTTATTTTTTGAGAACAGCTCAGCCAGAGCAAACAGTGCTCGCATTCTCCGTCTTCATTAGTTAACAATCTGTTTAACAGTCATGTTTAATATTTTATTAGATAGAACTGTACGAAGAAAGTAGACAGTATATGACAAACTGTTCACTTGCCATGTGGTTGATGCCCAATGTCTCTAGCTGAGCAAAAATACACAAGCATGTTTTGCTTGGTCCGCTCAATGTCTCGCTGGATTTTCTCCTTAGCATAAGGTTGAGAGGTCCTTCTATCACTGTTTTCCATGTTTGTAGAGTTAGTTCGTGGATTTTTAAAAATGGCGGGTGCTGGTGTGTCGCGTGCGTTCGACCAATCAGTGTACACTTACGTCACTGTTAGTTCCTTTTGTGCTGGGTTAGACGAGTCTATGGGTTAGACCTTTTACACTCTGAAGTAGTCATGATTCACCTCTCACAATGTAACATGCTCTAAACACAGCTATTAAGCACACAGAATAATGTACGTGGATATTTTTTGTAATCGCGCCTTTGAATTATTACGAAATCGTGGCATCCGTAATCGAAATTGCGATTAGAAATTAATTTAATTGTGCAGCCCTATAACAGACATTATACAACTCTGTGCGTTCACGCAGTTTATTATATCGGCCTTGCCAATATGCCAATGGTTTTAAATTGATTAAAAAATTTGGCCGATAAATATCAGTGCATCTCTAATGTTTATGCTTTCAGTAAGACCTGATCAAGCAGTAATCCTGCTCATCATTTTTCTGACTTCCTGTTCTTCTGGGTGTCTGACTGTTGCACAAACAAGCCCTGCAGTCAAGTTATTGTAATATATGTAATGGAAGCCAGAGCTGAAGGCATCTTTTAAGCATGCATGAATTCAGCTGAAAGGAGGTGGATATTGATATAGCTGGCCTTTTCATTGTTGGGTTTGGCTGCTTTGTATGTCCTTGCAGTGGTACCACAATGATAAATAAATTGGTGCAGGTGCAGTCAGGTTTTGTTCAATTTTGTGTGATTGTTTGTGGTGAAACATAATGTTGTGGTTTATAGTTAGCATAGTGATGTTTCTTTATTAATTTAGGGCTGGATGAATGGAATGTGCTGCTGGCTAATTGAGTCGACAGTTGACTTTTTTACTCTAAAAGCTTTTGGATGTGCTCCACTGGACAGGAAATTCATTCTTAAATGTGTTGTGTTATCAATTACAGTCTAACATAAGTATGCATTCAATTCTCAGCATTTCTGCAAAATTTAAGAAATGTATTAATATTAATTCAGTTTATACAAAAAATACATTTTAAAATCACTAATGGTTACACTTGAATTGGTTACAGAATAAATGTATAAAATCTTGTAGATGCTATAAAAATTACAAATGGCCCTTTTTGTAAGAAAGAGGGGGTTGGAACAATTTCCATATGAATGAAAAAACACTCTGTTTCAGGGGACACAAAGTCAAACTGCAACAAAAGTTGTTACCTATTTGCCGCTTCTAGTTGTAAGCTTCTCTGACAATGTACATGACGAGCTGCTGCTTCTTCGGCTTTTGCCTTGATCCTCAACATTACCGCAGACACTGCCTACTAGTGGTCTGCATGCACGTCAACGCGGACAACAGCGCAGAAGTATAAATGAAAACAGACGCATAGCCTACGGTGCGGCGGCTCCGATGTAGATCTGACGCAGAAGTATAAATCAGCCTATAGTGTTTGCATGTGTCTCAAAACAGTTAGTTTAGACAGGGCTGGGAGATACAGAGAGATTGCACTTGAATTAGTATGAATGTAGTACATAATTTAACAGCGGGAATGACCACTACATTTGTGTAGTGTTCGTGTGTGTCTTGACAGTAGGTACTAAACAAGCCACAATAAGCTCATGAAACAAATTTGTCAATCATTTTAATGGATGACGCAGAGGAAACTCTGACTAATAAGGGGACAGTTGCACACACATGTGACTTGCATAAACACATTTTGGTATGCTTTGAAATAGGGCTGGGTTTTGACACAATTTTCACGATTTGATTCGATTACTATTCACATGCTTTCAATTCGATTACAAATTCGATCTGATGTCGATTATTTTGGATGTAGTGTTTCAGTTACAGTACATGGCAAATTTTCGTGGGGAAAAAAAATCTCTCAACTAATGTTGTGAACTACATGTAAGTTAGTTGGTACTACTATAATAATATAGAAGGTTAAATTAACTTATTTATATACAAACACTTAAATTACACTCAATGATGTTTTTATTATAAATAAATTTTAGAATTACATAATCATATTTCTACTCCAATTTGTTTTTTGAAATATAAACATTTAAATCACGGCTGAATATAACTGATTTATTCAAACATGCATTAAATATTGAAGAACATTATAAATTATAATGAATATGTAACGGTGCATTGCTATATTTATTTGAATGTTGCTTTCTAGAGTTCACTTTTCTAGCTGACTATGAGTTTATGGTCACTGAATATGTTTTTCTGAGGTAAATGTGACGTTACGTGACATTGTTTACAAGCTGTTTTATTGACGTCTTTCCGAGGTTGAAACACTGATTGAGCGATTACACGAGACATGATACGGATTTCGGTAAGATGTACTGTATCTTTTAACATACCTTCAGATGTTTAGTCGTGTTTATTTCGTGCTGTAACTGGTATTAAAGCGGAGAGGATGTTCACATGCGCTCATGCTGCCGCTTCTCTTTAACTGAGGTGCTAAAGCGATCTGTCACGCCACATTAAACAGCGGCAAAACAGCATTTATTTTTTTAATCTCATAATAAGATGGACATCATTTGAAAACTGAGACTTTGCTTCATATCAAAAGTAACAAAGCACAAAGAATATTGCGATTTATTGGATGGGAGGCGCGCTACATATTCTGCACATTCATGAACTGAGAACAGACTAGACTAATCGATTCTTGGGATTTAAGAATCGATATCGGTTCGTAAAAATGAGAATCGATTAAAATCGAGAAATTGATTTTTTTTTTTTTTTACCCAGCCCTACTTTGAAATATTGCCTTGTGAAAGCAAACCGAATCAAGAAGAAAATGCTACATTGTAACAAATTAAGTCCCTGTTTCGGAACAATGCAATCGATCTACAGGTGTGAAAATGCCCTAAAGCACAAGACAGGTAATTAGTGATGTTACAGTGAGGGAATGTTCACACCGGTAAATAAACTTGTGACAATGCCGGTATTATCGATTGTCGCTTGAAGCCGGCGTTCTGACATAGATCCCGGAAGCGCTGCACTGTGTTTACAACCTCAACAGCATAGAAGAATGACAGGGAAAAGAAGAAATTGTTGAATAAAGTCGTTACTTTTGTTTGTTTTTGCGCACAAAAAGTATACTCATCGCTTCATAACATTAAGGTTGAACCACTGTAGTTACATGGACTTTTAACGATGTCTTTACTACCTTTCTGGACCTTAAAATTGGTTATGACATTGCTGTGTATAGGGAGGTCAGAAGCTCTTGGATTTCATTAAAAATATCTTTATTTTGTGTTCTGAAGATGAACAAAGGTCTTACAGGTGTGGAACGACATGAGGGTGCTTAATTAATGACAGAAATGTCATTTTTGGGTGGACTAACCCTTGTCCCTCTGTGTCCCTCTGTTATGGGACTCCAGAGATTAAATATGTTTGGCAAAATGGAGTTGATCAGTCGTTTGGCTGCTGGGAGATGGTATGGAGTGATGCATAACCACAATCCACCAACATTTCAAAAACTTACAGATGAGAATCATAAATTAGGCTTAAATTCACCCCAAACTAATTGTCCAGCACATTTCCAACAGAAAGAGTGAAATGCTATGCTAATTTTCCATTTATATGCCAAGTCATGACATTACTGCAGGATTTGATTATGATAACTGCAGTACATTACATGAATAGATATTGCAATAGCAATTAAAAAAAGCTGATTGTTCCAATTTCGTAATTCTTGTCTTTCCAAATGTTGTGTTGACTGCGCTGTCTAAGAAGGTAGGGTACTACACACCTAAATAGGCAGCAAGCTTGCGGTTTGCGCCTGGCACATGCTGCAGTGGAAATCATTCTACTTGTTGAGAAAGGACTTTGTCCAAACCCTATTTTAAAGTTATTTGCTCTGTTGAATTTTAACAAGATTGTTTACAGAAGTTATCTTAAATTTAATATGTCAGCATCAGTGCTTCCAGGAAAGTTAAAGTTGAGCCAAAGGTGTGAGTTGAATGGAGATGGGCTCCATTTCTTATTTGAAGTTTCCCAGTATATTTCATCATCTTCATCACGTATGGTTTTGTTTCTTCTTGTAGCTTTTTAATAATAGAATAGTCTAATTTTATTTTGTAATGACTTGTTGTAGAAGGTATAGATGTCAGGTTATGCAAAGCTAAATCCTTTGATTTATTTGCTTGCTGTGTTTCGTGATGGAACTGTCACTTGCACAATCGTGCAAGAGTTGCATCGTTACTAAAGTTTATCATTTGCACGACTTCCCATTTCAATCCATTCAGAACTCCAAGAGATGGTATTCCGTGAGCTCATACCCAGAGCGCACATTCATAAAGCCGCCTGTCAAACTGCTCATGGCTTACTTTTGTGACTAATTTTTGCAGCTTATAAATGCACAAAATCTCAGTGAGTGTCCTTATAAACATTCTGTTATGTCTTAAGTGAAAGCAAACAGCTGAGAAAAAAGTTGGATCTTGTGTACCACTATATTGGATCTGCACTTTACTCTTAAAGTAACAGCAACCTAATAAACTTGCTGCTGGTTTTTCCTGCATAGAGAATTACGAGGTGGCTGCCTTCATCAAATTTTGTGCCGCCTCCAGCTGTCGAGTGTTGACAAAACTCAGAGAGGCAGTCACATGCTCAGATACCCCTTTACCATGGTTCCGTTTTGGCTTCCCGGCCTGTGTCCATTCTTGAACAATTCCGCCCAGCCCCACTGCAGAGTTCTGTGCCGAAACGATTGCTTTCACTCCAAGATGATTAGTTAAAATATTTCAAATACACCTGCAGAATATTTTTTCTAGTCATGTATTTCACCATTGAGGATTTCTTAAAAATAGTGTGTAAAAATCTTGTCTCCTCTCGTGAATTCAATCTTGAGTCTCGTCTCGTGAGCTACCCGTCTCGTCACGCCCCTAAAAAACACAAATACACTGAGTGAGCAAATAACATTAAATGAGATAAATGTCATATAATATATTTATATATGTGACCCGTGCTGGTAAAATGAGTCATAATGAGCAAATTTTCAAAAATGAGTTCTTGTTATTCTCACAAATCCTTCAAAATGATGTATGATTTGTTGGAATTCAACTAAAAATTACTGAGATACACTTGTTTGAAGTCGATAAGTCAATTTCGAGAAAAATCGACTTAAAGTTGTCTGAAGGTTCCAAAATAAAATCACCTAGCAATCATACCTTAAAATTTTCCCCAACAGTTAACCAAACGTTCACTTAAGACATAGCAGATATTACGGTATTTCAAAATATCTGTATTTCTGTGTATGTGTATATTGGGATCGCGCACTGTCTGAGGTGCACACACTTCAGATCTGTCAGTCAGCGTGAGAAAGATCGTTTTGTTTACATCAGCATGAGTTTGAAAATCACATTTCATTGGTTCACACTCATGCCTTCGAGAATTCGCTATGAATGATCACAAAGTTGGAATGCTGCGCTTTACAACGATACCAAATTATGCTGAAAGGAAGTGCCAGTCGTCCAGAAGTGAGCAGAGAAAAATTGCATTTTTCATGGTCAAAGGAAAGGTACTCCTCTCAGAAAACGGAGCAATGGGATTGCTAGATGAGTGCTAAATTAACTCATTTTTGTGAAAACCTCAAATTCGATCAAAATTCACTTCTTTTGTCTATAGCTTGAAATAGCCCTTGTGCATTCCTACTCATTTTGCCAGCATGGGTCACATATATATCCCCCCAGAAGAGTCACCTAAAGGAATTCCCCCCTATTTTCCAAGATGAAATTCAGGCCCTGTCAATCAAACTCTTCATGTTTATTGTGATTAGGTGTTTGCTGCAGATCAAACCCTGAGTTAACAGAGAAAAGTTAAAGCAAGCGTTGTAAACCTGCTTAACCTGATCTAAACCGGGTTGGATTTGTTTGGTTTTGTCATCTCTAAACCTACTCTAAAACTCAAAGTTTGTTCAACTAGCTAGCTTCCTGTAACAGGCCACTGAGCTTTATTTATATATGTATTTGTTGATTTGTTGCTGTTGAGCGAAGAACCCAGTGGTATCCTTAACTCAGAATCACCCATCTCCATAATTCACATCTCTTGGGACTTCTTTCTCTAGCAAACTTTCCCTTGTCCAGGTAGCATGCCTTTCATCTCTTAGCTGGTGCTTTCGTTCCTTCTCCATCATACTTATTATAAACCGCCACCATCCTCATCTCCATCGTAAAGCTTTATCCAGACCTTTGCTTCCCTCTGAAGCTCTAGGTAGTCTTTTTAGTCTGAGGTGGCGGAGCAGGAAAGCTGAAACCACTCAGAAAGCTTTCATGTTAGGCATCTTGAGTTTGTTGTGGGTTTTTTTTTTGCAGGCCATAGCTCCACAGTGAATGTGTAAGTACACCCATTCATTTCTAGTGAAGAACAGCAAAGAAGGGAATAAAAGAAGTGGAGAGTAAATCTCGGCAGGCCCATAGAACAAAGAGGCTGCGAATGCAAAGGATGGCAAGACGCCCCTACGCCTGTCTGTGCCCCCTTCTCTTTGTGTGAAAGAAAGCCTGCCTCTTCTGCTTTTGTCTTTCGTGCATATTGAATATTCCAGTAAAATATGTGCAGCACAGTACACAGCACAGCACCGTACGTGTGTCTGGAATGTATTTATGTGTGTGTGTGTCTGCTCTACAGGCCGCTTGCTTGCATAAACCGACATCATTCATTATTCAGTTGCCTGAGATTTTCCTTGTAATCTTACGCCAACTTTGCAGCATTCTCTCTACGAGTCGCATTGATTGCCACTCCCACTGTTGTGAACTCTTGCTTGTCATTGAAGCAGCCAATTTGTGGTCACACTAGTAGTTTGTGGTCACGCTAATAAATTTGATTCTTTTGTGCCTGGTTGGTGATTTCGATTTAAACATTTAGTTTGTATTTTTAAAATTATTTATTGATTTTGTTTAAAAAAAAATGCCTAATAAGTCTCTTAAAGCTGCAGTCCATGACTTTTGGTGCTCTAGCGGTTAATAAACAAAACTGCATGGGTCTTGCGGAGGAACATTGTAGCCGGAGCTACTTCTCTCTGTTTATGTATATGACGAGTCACGCAGGTACTGCGATACTTTGCAGCGGTGGCGACCCGACCGCTCTTAAATATTCAATATAAACACTTATTACAGGTGCAGTGTAGTGATTCAGGATACGACAAAAACACGGTTTGGAAAATGGATTTGTGATGTACTCGCTCATTATATAAATTTCGCGTCAATGACGTGACAGATCTTTTTTTTTTTTTTTTTGTCCTAAGGCCTTAATAATAATTAAAAACAAATATATGACATCCAAAGTATGTAAGGTAGTACAACTAGATCTCTCTTATTGAATCCAAAAGGTTTTAATTATATTTTGCTACATATAAAGGTATTTTAAAGATTTTGTCAAAAGGTCATTTTGTTTAACCTTCCAAAGGTTCAATACAGCCATTTCATTTGTGATTTAAAATATCTTAAAATGTCATAAAAGTATATATTTTTTTTTCTGGCATGATTTTATAACATCATATATTAATATAGTGCAAAATGGTATTAAAATTGTGTAGAAGTCGTTGCTTTGTTATGAGAAAGAATGTCCGGAAAAATGAATTTGATTGATGTCATTCAGAGTAACCAATTTAAAGGGACTATATTGGATCAAGTTATGCAGTCAAAATCATGTGATAGAATGTGACATCATTCAGACACCTGCAAAGGACCACATGGTCATGAAGCAAAGTAACTAACTCTCTCTTAACTATTTGAAAAATTCATGTTTTCACTTGCTCATGCACATGTCCTGAAACATCAGGTCTATAAAACATGGAAAATGTTGTAATATTTCAAAAACTTGTGATAAATATAAAATGTTTGATTGTCTTGTTTTCTAGCTAGCTATAACTATATAACTAGATTTCAGCCTGTTTAGCATTGTTTGAAAATATCGTCATTCGGTATAACCAAAAGTGTCATTCTGTAAAACTGAAATTTTGGTTAAACCGACTTATTTGGTGACAAATTTTGTCCATTTTGTAAAAAATTACAAAAGCAGTGTTAATTGATTATTAAAAACCACAATCTCGTTGTTAACACTTAATAAAACTTCAAAATTAATTATATCTTCATTTTTTTTTTTTTTTTTTACATTTTAAAGGTGCCATTGAACGTTTTTTTACAAGATGTAATATAAGTCTAAGGTGTCCCCTGAATGTGTCTGTGAAGTTTCAGCTCAAAATACCCCATAGATTTTTTTTTAATAAATTTTTTTTAACTGCCTATTTTGAGGCATAATTAGAAATGCGCCGATTCAGGCTGCGGCCCCTTTAAATTCTCGTGCTCTCCGCCCACGGAGCTCGCGCTTGCCTTGAACATCATAAACAAAGTTCACACAGCTAATATAACCCTCAAAATGGATCTTTACAAAATGTTCGTCATGCATGCTGCATGCATCCATCAGATCATGTGAGTATAGTATTTATTTGGATGTTTACATTTGATTCTGAATGAGTTTGATGGTGCTCTGTGGCTAATGGCTAATGCTACACTGTTGGAGAGATTTATAAAGAATGAAGTTGTGTTTATGCATTATACCTACTGCAAGTGTTTAAAAATGAAAATAGCGACGGCTCTTGTCTCCGTGAATACAGTAAGAAACGATGGTAACTTTAACCACATTTAACAGTACATTAGCAAAATGCTAACGGAACATTTAGAAAGACAATTTACAAATATCACTAAAAATATCATGATATCATGGATCATGTCAGTTATTATTGCTCCATCTGCCATTTTTCGCTGTTGTTCTTGCTTGCTTACCTAGTCTGTTGATTCACCTGTGCACAGATCCAGACGTTAATACTGGCTTGTGTAATGTCTTGAACATGGGCTGGCATGTGCAAATATTGGGGTCATACATATTAATGATCCCGACTGTTACGTAACAGTCGGTGTTATGTTGAGATTCGCCTGTTCTTCGGAGGTCTTTTAAACAAATGAGATTTATATAAGAAGGAGGAAACAATGGAGTTTGAGACTCACTGTATGTCATTTCCATGTAGTGAACTCTTGTTATTCAACTATGCCTAGATAAATTCAATTTTTAATTCTAGGGCACCTTTAAAAACCTTATTAGTCACTGACTCATTTTAAAAGTTGTTGTTGAAAATAATGATTATGCCAGTGTATTCAGGGCATTTGTGATGGTTAGAACACATAGCACTTTAAAGTCATTAAATTTAAACTTCTTTTGAGTTTTACAGTTCAGATGTGTAATATTAAAGTCCAGTGAATAATAACTAAAATTAAAAATAATTAACAAAATCACAAAAATGTATCACTGGATCTAGTTGCCAGTAGAAAGCAAGACGTGAGAACCAAAGAATCAAAGTTGCATCATCTCACCTTTTAAATTGTAATTGCTTAAACTCTAGCAATATAAAAGCACTGTTAGATGACCTACTTGTTCATTAATTGTGCTTTATTTTAAATACATAAATGTATACAAGGATAAAATGTGGATTAAATGTGTTTTTTTTTTTGTTTTTTTAAGAAATAGAATCACAATATAAAGATTAATAGGTCTTATTTATAAAATATGAGCAGAGAGAGTTTGTAAATTACACATAAAAACATTTGTATGTATTGAATTAAATGACAATTAAATGCTAATGGATTCATGAGTGATTTACTCTTATTCATTCTTCTTATGTTTCATTAATAAGGCCCAAAGATTTTATCCACACAGCCCAAAAATACATGATGTAATGAAGCTGGAAGAATGTCTGTGTGGCTTTTTATGGAAAAGTGCTGGTTAAGTAACTTAACATCCTTCCTTGCCAGCTGCCACACAATTAGATCCATCTTTCAGTCATGGAGACCATATGTGCAGCATTTGCCTCCATCAGAATAGTCTGAATTACTTGAGGAATTTTGAGGTTTTGTTTTTGAAAGTGTTTACAGATTGGATTTGCTCTGCCATTTAAGTTAAACTGATCCATTGGAAAGACCACACCACCCACAAATCCTGAAAGTGACGCAGCTGAGCGGGATTGATTTCCTCGTTGCCAGTTTTTGCTGAAGTCATTGATTTGGATCAGACGTGATTTTGGCTCTCTGACTCTTCAAATGATTGTGAATCAGCTCCGTTGTCTTTCCAGACCACCTGCTTCCACGTTCCAGCGAGATGCATGTTGCCCACCTGCTCATCATCCAGCACCACTTAGACTGTCTTTAATAACTTCCAGAAGTTTACTTCCACTCTCCCACCCTCTGTGCCCTTTGGGATTGTGAGAGTGAGGCAGAAAAAGCCACGTTTTCACATTAGTAATGATTATGGAAAGTGTTTGCAGCTGTTTCGAGAGTTTGCATGTTAAACCTCCGCTGAGCACCACCTCTGCAGTGGTTGTTGTGTGGTTCTGATTTCAAGTATGTTGTTATCAAGTGATGCGGAAATGATCTTTGATTTACAGGCTGTGTCCGTGTTGATTGGCTATAATAGTAGGATGCACTGGATAGTCTGGTCCAAAGGTCGTGCCACACTAAAGGATTAGTTCACTTCAGAATTCCAATTTCCTGATAATTTACTCACACACCTTGGCACCCAAGATGTTTATGTCTTTCTTTCTTCAGTCGAAAAGAAATTATGGTTTTTGAAGAAAACATTTCAGGATTTTTCTCCATATAGTGGACTACAACAGGGTTCAACGGGCTCTAGCTCTGCGATGCGAACATCACGTTGGAAAGGTCACGTGACATAGGCGGAAATACTAAGCAAGTGTCCACAAAGAGTATGTACAAAGACTAAGTCAAACGGCCTTTACAAAAAAGGTAAAACAATGATGTCGGATGATTTTGAAACTTTTTTGCCCTACCCTACCTTCCTTATACATCATGTGTGACCTTTCCAATGTGAATATGTAATGCGTGGCACATCGCAGAGCAAGTTCAAGATGAGCATTGGAGGTTAAAGGTATATTATTTTTATTTTCTTTTTAGAAAATGACTGATCGTTTCACTAGATAAGACCCTTATTCCTCGTCTGGGATCATGTAGAGCCCTTTGAAGCTGCACTGAAACTGCAGTTTGGACCTTCAACCCGTTGGTAGCCGTTAAAGTCCACTATATGGAGAAAAATCCTGGAATGTTTTCCTCAAAACCCTTTTCTTTTCGACTGAAGAAAGAAAGACATAAACATCTTGGATGACATGGGGGTGAGTAAATTATCAGGACATTTTAATTCTGAAGTGAACTAATCCTTTAAGCGGACAGTTGGCCATAGTCAAGCCATCGTTAAGCGTCTGTGGGCCTAGTTTTTGCAGTTCTGACTCTAGTTGGACCCCCATCTGTGGATTTTTGGCCGATTGAGCTTGTTGAATCCTCGATGAAGCCGGTCAGTGAGAGAGGTCCATGTACTTTTGCGTCCATTCCTTTTTCGTTTTTAACCACGTCAAGAAAAACAAAAAATGAATGGTTGTTTTATTTTTAAATGCTATGGTGAATACCAAAATTTTAATTAAAACCGAATACACAAATTTCATGTGCACAAAATAAACATTGATCGTTTTGCATCTTTATAAACCAAAATTAAAAAAGGACAGATTAAAGTCGAAGAAATGTCAATTTACAAGTTTTCTTTTGTAAAATTGTTGTTTCTCCCACACTTTCGAGATCCATGTCTCTGAAACATGATAATACTTGACTTGATTTCCACCCCATTCTCACTCACGAGGGGTCCGATACTGGCCCATGTCCAAGAGAATGATATACTGGCGGCAAACGCGTCCAGCGAAGCGGGACATTCAAGCGCTTAACATGAAAAATAAGTGCTTAATGTGATATTGGAGGAGCAAATTCACTACACCTTATATTATAAGCACTCCACTGTGACCACAATTAATAACACTTTAAGCTTTTTCCTAGAAAATAAAACACAGTTATGAAGAAAACGCTTAATGCATTAAGACACTTTTATTAAATGACCAATAAAGATATGCAGACAAGCAGGTCAGGCCGAATATGAAGGCAACGCACTTTCAACATTCAGCGTTTTCCACTTATAGAAAACGCTTAACATAAAAATATTGTCCTTCAACTTTGTTTACCATTGTCTTAGCAGATGATGTTGATGACAAGAAAATGAGCGAGAAAATAGTTTCTCCCTGGTTGTTGTTTTAGTAGGATTAATCCACATAAAGCGTTAATGTCCAGCGACATGGCCGTAACACATTGCTTTCAATGAGAATTGAGAAATACTTCATGTCAAACCTCCACTGAGGCAAAGGGTATGGGAATTTTGTCTTCATAAAAATCACATATTGGGGTATAATTTTGTCATCATATGTTGGTATATTTTCAATTTGAACAGCACAGCATAGCTATAAAGTGACTTCTAATCCCAAACAATTTCTCAATATAAAACACCTAACAGAGACAGACGAAAAAGTCACAGTAATTTAGATATCGTTTTGGCCTTTATTCTTATAAAACCACAAGCGGTAACTCGATCATGTTAGAGCGCTAAACAAGAGGCTATAAGGTTTAGAAATGTAATGTTTAGGTTAAAATATAAATGTAATAGTAATTTAACGAATGAAAATGAATCAACGTCTCTTGAAGCGAGTCATTCTATTGACGCCAGAGGAAAAGGCACTAGAGGGCGCTTTAGCGTCTGTGTGTATGACGCAAAACACTGGAAATTAAATTTAGCATTTTTACAAATAAAAATTATTTTTCACAAAATAATAACCTTGCATAAAGAAAATTAGCTTGTATCTGCTAATTCTCTTCATCAGTGTTAAAATAAAAAACAAAGAAACCGCATTTTCCATATTTAATTTCTGGTTTGAAAAAGGAAAAACGAATGGACGCAAAAGTACACGGACTGAGAGAGATCACCCTGATTGGCTGTTCAGCTTAGCAAATCAGTGCACAATATTAAAAACCGAAGTGACAAAAGCAAGCAAACAACAAATGAAAATTCCAGTGCCATTTGCAGATCATTCGACATATTAGAAGGAGCTATATTAAAATTCCATCTGTGGTAATCGAGATGTGAAAGTGATAAGCAAGCACTGTGTAGTTTACGGTTTGTATATCTGCAGTTCTAGCTCTTACGGTTTCCCTTTTTGAATGACGTGAAAGAGAGCTCAATTCAGTATTCGTGTGCTGTCTGAGATGCAGATTTCTGGGCACATGCTTCTGATTTTTGTGCACAGAAGACTTCCCACATGCCATGTGAGTAACAAATTGTGTTCACTTTAGTATCTTGCGCTAAATTGGCAAGGCTTAAACTTTTGTGACACGAGCATTGCTCACGTTTTTTCGCGTTCATGTTCACAATATTGCATTCTTAGAATTCATAAAAATTTTACCGGCCAACTGGCGATTGATGCGGTTTCATATACTCGCCAACACCAATTTTTACTTTGATTTGGCGCTTGGTGAGTGTTAATTTCAGGCCCTTTTTACACCCCTACAAACTACAGAGTACAAAAAAAAGTACAGGAAAAAGAATGTGCGACTGCATTCTTCTAAAGGCATATGATAGCTTTGCAAGTCATTATTCAAAACATTAAAATGCAAGAACCAATGATGTTTGATGTCAATGACAACAAACCTGGCCTGACACGTATGAGAAAGCCTTAACGTTATTTGACTGACATTTGAGATCTATGGCAGACTTCTTCAGAAGACTTAACAACAGTTACTTTTACAAAAGTAACTGTTTTTTTGTCCTTTTTGGAGCTATTAAAGGATTAGTCCACTTTTAAATACAGAAAGACATGAACATCTTGGATGACATGGGGGTGAGTAAATTTATCAGGAAAAGTGTATTTAAAAGTGGACTAATCCTTAAAGTCATCAACCACTTTTGTTGAATTAAAAGAGCAGCTAGGACATTTTTGTTAAACATCTCCTATGTGTCATATGGTTAGGAATGACATGGTGAGGAAAAAGCTCACTTTGGAAAGATAATTTTTTGGAGTGAACTATTCCTGTTAAGTGTAGTTCAAACATTTTTCCAGGCCGTGGAAACTTTGTAAGTTGAGGAATGATTTTGCGTTATACTGTCTGTAAACCCTCTTCCAAACTTGTTAAAGAGTATTTTTTGTTGTTGAAGTATTATCTTTCTAGGTAAATTGTCAATCTGGTCTTTGACCCATGATCGTCTTGAGTTAAAACTTCTCCATTTGACTTTGAATATGTATTAAATCAGAAGACAGGAGCAACTGTTTTGCACTTTTATTTCCAATCCCAAATAAAGGCACATCATTTCATTGTCACGTCCTCCTACGCTTCCTCACATCTAAAGTTTTGTGGAGAACATAGCACAAAACAAGTTAACGGTTAATGATGTGCCCTACTCCCAATTTCCTCTTCCTTGTCATCTGATTTTCTTGTAGCTAGTTATTATAAACCACAAAGATTGGTCTACAAGTTGGTCCATTGCTTGACTCTATAGGTCGGGGAACAAAATTATCTGTCGGACCTCTCCGTTAGGCTAAACAAGTGTGCGACTTTGCCAGGCAGATTTTAGAAAACATTTGAAATGTATGTTTTGTTTGTAGAGAAGCTTTTTTTGTACTTGGTTACCATCATATATCTTTGGCCAGCATAACTTCACCATTCAATCTTGTAGCCTGACAGCAAGATCTACGATAATGTCAATGAATTGGTTTAGTCACGTGCTTGCTCAGTAGATTTAACACTAAACCAAGCTCTCTGTACAGTTTTTCACACTGTGCTTCATCTGAACATGTTTAAACCTTGGCAGCCTGTTCTCTTCTGCCGGTCCAAAATACACATCAGTCGACCAAAATGGACCTGCTTGAGAGTTTAACACCTCCATGTGCAACAGTATATGGATTTGTGTGTCTGTGTGTGGTTGTCTGGTGTTTATTTGTGGTTTTCTGTTTTTCTCTGTTTCCCAGCACCAATGTTGTGATGAACTACTCGGAGATAGAGTCCAAGGTTCGAGAAGCCACCAATGATGACCCCTGGGGCCCATCGGGTCAGCTCATGGGTGAGATTGCCAAGTAAGTGCTCGGCCTGCTGGGTGGTGTGGGGAATGCATGTTCCCCTCAGTCTTCAGGCATTCAATGACTCTTCTCTGAATTACCGCAGGGCATTTGTGAAGGGCGATTACTGCAGAATTACATTGATCTCATCATTGATAGCTGATGATTTCATTTGCATTGCATCATGGCTTAGACTTGTGACTTCTAGACTTGCTGAAAGTTGATTCATTACCTCCTCATCTAGGTTTCAAAAACAGGATGGATGGTTTGCCAGACTTTTTGATGGAAACCCTGTGTTAGTACTATCAAACATATTTGCTATGATGCATAAAAATAAAAATATCAAATAATTAACAAAAAAAAAAAAAAAAACTTGACAAACATTGACAAAAACATTTTGTTGGATTATATAGCTTTTAATAAACCAAGCAAAATTGCTTCTGCATATCAACTTGGGCTGTTTCAGAATCACTGCATTTTATGTAGACCTTGTATTTAGACAGTTTGGCATGGCATCATTTCCACTGATGAATCTCCTGCTGGATGTAATTCGGATTATTAATATGTACTTTATCAATTAACATAATACAAGGTTTAAAAACGTGTAATTTATTTAGTATCTTGGCGTTGTAATTCTTCTTATTCATGCTGCAGATCCACATTTATGTACGAGCAGTTCCCTGAAGTTATGAACATGCTTTGGACTAGAATGCTGAAAGACAATAAGAAGAATTGGAGGAGAGTTTACAAGGTACAGTGCACTGCTCATCTTTGTTAAACTCTTTTATCTTAAATCATACTTTCACATTTAAATGAGGCACAATTACTGATATTAAAGGGTTAGTTCACCCAAAAATGAAAATTATGTCATTAATGACTCACCCTCATGTCGTTCCAAACCCCTAAGACCTCCGTTCATCTTTGGAACAGTTTAAGACATTTTAGATTTAGTCCGAGAGCTTTCTGTCCCTCCATTGAAAATGTATGTACGGTATACTGTCCATGTCCAGAAAGGTAATAAAAACATCATCAAAGTAGTCCATGTGACATCAGTGGGTTAGTTAGAAGTTTTTGAAGCATCGAAAATACATTTTGGTCCAAAAATAACAAATAGCTACGACTTTATTCAGCATTGTATTCTCTTCCGGGTCTGTTGTCAATCCGGGTTCACGACTCCGCTTCTTCTTCTTCTTTCCTGTTTTACGGCGGTTGGCATCCAGCTTATTGGTGCATTACCGCCCCCTTCTGCTCCAGAGTGTGGTTCACGACTCCGCAGTGACGCTGCTGACGTAAGACGCTGCTGACGTGTTATCTGGTGCGCCAGAGCTTCGTTTACAGTCTGAGGGAGACGCACGCTGAATTCAAGCTATTCTACATTGTTTGTATTTTGGTATTGCTATATTTTTTAAAATGGTGCGTAAGTGTGCATGTCGCGGATGTCCTAATCGCCAAAAACAATGACGTAAAAGTGCATTACCAACGCCGACAGATGAAAGGATTTAATGGAATCAATTCAATGGAATCAATTCAATGGGATCAATTCAATGGAAAGGATTCCGGAAGAGAATACAATGCTGAATAAAGTCGTAGTTTTTGTTATTTTTGGACCAAAATGTATTTTCGATGCTTCAACAAACTCTAACTGACCCTCTGATGTCACATGGACTACTTTGATGATGTTTTTATTACCTTTCTGGACATGGACAGTATACCGTACAAACACTTTCAATGGAGGGACAGAAAGCTCTCGGACTAAATCTAAAATATCTTAAACTGTGTTCCGAAGATGAACGGAGGTCTTACGGGTTTGGAACGACATGAGGGTGAGTCATTAATGACATAATTTTCATTTTTGGGTGAACTAACCCTTTAAGTTTACATTCATTTGTGTACAACATTTACACAGTATTTAGTCAAAAATCCAAATACCGGCCTATTGCTAATATTCATTCATTGTTCCTTCACACAAAGAAATGTTTCTTCCATATGTGGCTACATTAAGAATTTTCAATAGTCCAGCAAACTTTTTGTCTGTGTAACAGTAAACTTTTACAGTAAACTTACAAATTATACACCCAAAATCCTGCATTTAACACTTTTAATTGCTTAATTTGGAAATATCCCTGATAACTCCCTCTTCCATATGTGCAGGCCTTATTGCTATTAGCGTACCTCATCAGAAACGGGTCAGAGCGGGTGGTCACCAGCGCCAGAGAACATATTTACGACCTGCGTTCTTTGGAAAATTATCATTTTGTAGGTAAGTTTAAATGGATGAAATGATTAAAAGGTTAAAGTGCCCCTATTGTGCTTTTTTAAATGTTCCTAATTTTGTTTTAGAGGTCTCCGACAATAGGTTTACATGGATCCATGGTCAAAAAAAACCTTTAATTTTCTGCCTTCTCTATTCAACTTACAAAGAAAGTGTAATGCCTCTCGCAGTTCAAAATGCTTATGCATTTTGCTTATGCATCAGTCCTATGCCTTCCATATTCAACTTATGAAACAAGCCTAACTTACACGACATCAGTTGAATACGGAAGGAGGTCTGGCAGAAGCTGCACTTTTTCTTCTTTTTTTTTTTTTGGTTCGGAGTTTTTGGTCAGAAATTTTCCAGTTGTTTGCCAAGGTCTATAACTGTGTTTTACTCCCTGACCCAGTTATGGCAATTCTTAGTTGGACTCACTGGAGTCTCTTAGTCCAAAGATACAGTTACCTGTTCAATATGGTATGATTATAGCTAAGGAAATTATCCTGTTTTTGTGGAAAAAAAACATTAAGCCTCTCTTTTCTGTCTGGCTAACTGGATTCACTTCTACCTTACATCGGTTCCTACTTTTGGGAGACCATAATTTATCTGCACTTGGATCTTTAGAAGTTTTTTGCAGACCATTCACAAACAGCTATATAACACACTACATGAAAGGTAATATTCAAAAAAGCATAATAGAGGCACATTAAAAGGAATTACTTTGAAAATCTTTGTTCAAGCAGTGTGCAATGGGCAAATATGAGCAAACAAGTCTTTTGATACTGTTGCAGAGGGTGATATGAAATTAAATTTGAGCTCGTTGACCTGAAAACAGTGCTTTGTTTGTCATAACCCAAATATAGCTCAACACCCAGGTAACACTATCCCAGATGTCAAACAATGCTGGACATAGCCTCGTGCTCTAGGGTTTGCTTTCCAAAAGGAACAACTTTAGAGCTTGTTTGTACAAGAGAAATGTCAATATTTCATTGTGGAGAAATAATAAATGTATTCATAAATGAATTAAACAAAAATGTGAAAATAAAAGTACGAAATTCTTTCTGAAGTTACTACATCTTTATTAAGCTGCATTTGTCTGATTAGTGAATGACAAAGCAGTAACATGAATGACAGATCCTACAGCTTCATAGTTAGCGCTTGAGGAGTTAGGTGTCTGTTTCTTTTCCTTTTTTGTAGCTATTTAAAGCTCTGCCTTGTTCTAAATATGTTTCAAAGAATCTGTGTCTTTTTAGAAGGTATTCTGTTTAATTTTTCATCATTTTCACACATTTTCAATCATCTGCTGAGACTATTCATGAACATAAGCACATCAGTATCTTTGGTTTCATTTTGGTATTCAACCCAAAAGGTTTGCCTTTACACCATTGTATTTCTGAATTCGTATTAAATGCATATTTAATGAGGAAAACAACAAGAAATAATTTTGCAGCCTACCAAGACTTTTGTAGGAGATCTATCTCAATAAAACAGTTCCAAGTGTTCCAGCTGTTTTGGCATTAACTACTGCGCATTTTGCATGGAGTCACATTCTGACGTTTGGTTCTTATTACCAACATTTTGTTACTGTATCTAATGGAGGTTTGCAAAAACAAGAATAAATGGGCCAAACAGTTCCATATGACTTGACATGCTCTTTTCTGTTTTGCTAGATGAGAATGGGAAGGACCAGGGCATTAACGTACGGCAGAAGGTGAAAGAAATGGTCGAGTTTGTTCAGGATGATGACCGGTTACGTGAGGAGAGGAAGAAGGCTAAGAAGAATAAAGACAAATACATTGGAGTATCTTCTGACAGCATGGGAGGCTTTAAACAAAGTAACTGTAAGTGATCAAATGTAGCTAAATTTGAAAGTGCATGATTTCTACAACCACTAGTGACAATAATGGAACTGCAAAAATGAAAACTGTTTATCAAAAGGTTTCCCAGATATTCTTGCTGTCTGAACAAACTGATTGTTGTTCCCTAAACGTGTGCATACCTAAAACGTAATATAAATGTAATTTGAGACATTACTGGGAAAATGGGCAAAAAGCTGATGCTTGCATAATTTATGACTTGATAATTCGACAACAAATTGTGCCAGTTTACATGGTCCAAACGCATGCAAGATAATCTGTTCTGATTTAATATCAGTATACTAACACCATATCCTGACTAGACACGATGCCAAACACGCGATAAAAGGTATCTTTTCCTTGTTAATCAGTGTTTTTGTCCTATCCAGCCACTATGGCGACAGGCGACGATTCTATTTTAGAAACTGTTTCTATTTTTCTGCCATGTTTGCGGCTGGAACAACAACACAAAGTATGGCAGTTTATAATCTCAGGTAATGTTCATGTGCTTTATTTAATGCTAAAAGCATCTAAAAGCATAGCCGTACTGAGAGCAACAATATACAGTTCACCTCAGATCTTCAAAATAAATAAAAGGAAACAAGAACGTTCAATCTGTCAACTCATTGTGAACGGACAAGTGTATTCTATGACAAAAACTGATTTAGTAACTCAGTATGTATTTTTAATAATTTTAAAATGATGTAATATTCATGAGTTTGATTATGTACTTTCGTTGAGAGAGCCTGCCCACGCACTCTTCTGATTGGCTGTGATTTTTTATTTTTTTTTTTTTTTTTTGATTGACTTGATTACGTCGCATCGCATCTGTCGTTGGAATCTTATTGCATCGCGTCTAGAAAATGCAAACATTTTCTAGACATTAAAGCTAATACATGCATCATATACAATTTTGAGGTTCACAAAAAAGAGATGCCAAGTTGCTGGTGCTTTCAGCAGGATAGCTCTTTCTGTCAGGTACTTTTTTTGTTACTTAAATTCGTTTTGACGTTGTGGTGATTGGTCCCAGTGTCAGTTAGTTAGTTGGTAATCAAACAAACCTGGAATTCCCTTTGGTCCCAGGTCATTTTTTATCTGTTGAAACTGTGATTGACCCCAAAAGTGAGCTGCTTCGTCTCTGTACTGTAGGCATCCCACTGGGATTTGTTTTAGGCCCTCTGAAGTTTTCTCGCATAGTGTGGGAAAAATTCCCCCTGGATTCCCGTCTTCCCACAACTGATCTTTTGATTAGAGCTGTTTTGATTTCAGGGCTATCACTTTTTCAACTTTGCTCACTGCATCATTTGGTGATGTTTATGATCAAGTTAGAGGAAATAATCAGATCTCTGCTTTTTGTATTACATGTTTTCTCTTAGAGCTGTCTAATCAAGTCAAGATGCCATGTCCCTTGTCATGTCATTAGTGATGTTACTTGTGTTACAAAGTCAAAAGATCGTGCTTGGTTTCTGCTTTGATTTGCTGCTCAGATTTCTCCCTTTATTAGCTGTTCTACAGGTTCAAATTTCCAATTAATGATGGCATTCTAATAATGGATTTGTTTTTGGTTGTGAAAGATAAAAATACCACAGGGTCAGAGGGGGTAGACGGCTTGATTTTAAGTTATACTTTTAAGTTGGTTGAGTTTTTTTAGTCGGGTGTATTTTCCATACTTTTCAAAGTTTGAAATGCGTGCATATGTGCAAGTCCATCAAGGGGACAGATTTAAACAATTGCATCACTTTTGCATGTGGTATTTTAACGCAAAAACCTGTCTTATTAAAGTCATTGTCATTCTTTTCAGCCCAAAACACACTATGTAAATGTCATATTATAGTTTACACCTTAGTGAGTAGGGCTGGGTATTGACACAATTTTCACAATTCGATTAGATTACTATTCACATGCTTTCAATTCGATTACATTCGATTATTTTGGATGTAGTATTTCAGTTACAGTACATGGCAAATTTTCAAGAGGAAAAAAATCTCTCAACTTATGTTGTAAACTACACATGCAAGTCAGTTAGTACTACTATAATAATATTGAAGGTTAAATTAACTTGTATACAAACACTTAAATTACACTCAATGTTATTATTATAAATAAAATTTAGAATTACATAATCATATTTCTACTTCAATTATTTTTTTTTTTTTTAAATATAAACATTTAAATCATGGCTGTCATAATATTTATCATAATGTTGCTTTCTAGAGTTCACTTTTCTAGCTGACTGAGTTTATCACTGAATATATTTTTCTGAGGTAAATGCGACGTTACGTGACATTGTTTACAAGCTGTTTTATTGACGTCTTTCCGAGGTTGAAACACTGATTGAGCGATTACACGAGACATGATATGGATTTCAGTAAGTTGTACTGGGCGATATGGCAAAAATGTAATCTCGATAAATTTTTCCCATATCGATCTATAACGATATGCATTTCGATATATAAACTGTTAATGCTGCCAGCTTTAAAAGAGTATCCCAACTATGACTGAAGCCATTTGAAAATTTGAGGGCTTATCAATTACATTTTAAAGTTTAGTTTATTAACAAAAACAGATTACACATTTGGCCTTAAAAAAATAAGACAACTTTTAATTATCAACTGTCTAAAACATTTTATATAAGGCCATAAAGTAGGCATTGTCATAATTCATCAACTCCGAGTTCATTAGCAGTCGCTTGGCATAAATTTGCGCTTTTCATTAGTTGAGAATCACTTTGAAGCAGTCTGAAGTGCCGCCTTGTGACATTGCAACATGCATTGCTTTTTGTGAAATATCCACCGCATCTTTGCAGCGCACATGGGAATGTCAGCGGGAGTAAACGGTTCTGACGCACACATAATGAGCATCCACTAGTTAATCGATCGCGGATGGTTTCATTATCTTGGGCGGAAACAAAAGTATGAGAGGATAAAAATAATAAAAGCATAAATGTGTCTCCAAATATACTTGGGCGGCCGTTAATATACCTAATCTGCGCCTGGTCGCTTTTCAAATAACCAAACCACTTCCATATAACTGAATTCGTGCTACCTTTTTTGTCAACAATTTCATCATTTTTGGATAATAACTCGAGGTTAGTTTCACTTTCGTCGCTGCTTCCACTCATTTTTGTCATCCTTTTGTCGAGTTTTCTTTGCAAAGTGCCATAGGAAATTGACTTTGTTCTTTGACGTGAATGTTTAAAGCTGCACACTGATTGGCTGTTGTCGCATATTTCTGTTGCATGATTGGCTCTTATATTAATCCATATTGAGTAAAAATGCCTAGAGCTTTTCATCGTTATCGACATATATTTTATCGCGATTCGATATGATATCGTTTATCGGCACAGCCCTAGTTGTACTGCATCTTTTAACATACCTTCAGATGTTTTGTCGTGGTTATTTTGCGCTGTAACTGGTATTAAAGCAAAAAAGATGTTCACATGCGCTCGTGCTAAAGCGATCTGTCACGCCACATTAAACTGCGCCAAAACGGTATTTATTTTTTCAATCTCATAATAAGATCGACGTCATTTGAAATCTGAGACTTTTCTTCATATCAAAAGTAACAAAGCACAAAGATTATTGTGATTTATTGGATGGGAGGCGCTACATATTCTGCTCATTCATCAGTTGAAAACAGACTAGACTAATCATTCTTGGGATTTAAGAATCGATATCGGTTCGTAAAAATGAGAATCGCTTAAAATCGAGAAATCGATACTTTTTACCCAGCCTATTAGTGAGCACTATTTACCTGCTGCAGTTAATTCTGTGCTTTATTATCCTTTGAAAACAGGCAATAAATGGCTATCTTCCTAAGTTCATTCTTATTGAATTTCTATCTGAAGCATGAAATATCTCAAATAAATTCAGCACCTAACTAATTCTGTATCAACATTCTCAGCGGGAGAACGATTTGACCCTGAAGCCAAAAGCAAATGGGACGAGGACTGGGACAAAAACAAGAGCAGCTTCCCCTTCAGTGAAAAACTTGGGGAGATAAGTGACAAAATTGGAAGCACCATTGATGACACCATCAACAAATTCCGCAAGAAGGAGAGAGATGATTCGCCAGACCGTATCAGGTACTGAATTTTCAGTCTATTGAATTGATAAAGCTATGAAACAGAAATAGAGACAGATCTTTTCTTATGTATTGTGACGTACATCCGAGTGTAAAAACATGGATTATCAGAAAATTTAGAAATGGACACTCGTTTGTTGATTGTATGAGGCAGATAGGCTGAATGTAAGCTTGCTGTGAATTGTAAGAAAGGGGCAGGGTTAGGAGGATCCTACATGCATCACCAGAGAGATGTCTGGATCAAGTTATGGCATTTTGATTAAAAATTACAAAGTGAATTGTAATAAGATGAAGGTGAATTTTCATTTCATGCTGATTTTAAAGGGATAGTTCACCCAAAAATGAAAATTTGATGTTTATCTGCTTACCCCCAGGGCATCCAAGATGTAGGTGACTTTGTTTCTTCAGTAGAACACAAATGATGATTTTTAACTCCAACCGTTGCGGTTTGTCAGCCGTATAATGCATGTCAATGGGAACTCCATCTATAAGAGTCAAAAAAACACGCACAGACAAATCCAAATTAAACCCTGCGGCACATTGATGTCCTAAGACACGAAACGATCGGTTTGTGCGAGAAACCCAACAGTATTTGTGTAATTTTTTACCTCTAAAACACCAATATGTGAAACTGCCCTACGCATCCAGTTAGTGAGGTCCGAAAACGTGTTCTGGTGACGGAAGTGATCTCTCGCACTCATTGAAGCAAAGTGCGAGAGATCACTTTCGTCATCAGAAGGCATTTTCAGACCTTACCAACTGACATAGTGGTGTTTTAGAGGTAAAAAATGATATAAATACTGTTCGGCTTCTTGCACAAACCGATCGTTTCGTGTCTTAGGACATCAGTGTGTCGTCACGAGCCACAGGGTTTCATTTGGATCTGTCGTGTTTTTTTTACTCTTATAGACAAAGTTCCCATTGACATGCATTATACGGCTGACAGATGGCAACGGTTGGAGTTAAAAATCATCATTTGTGTTCTACTGAAGAAACAAAGTCACCTATGTCTTGGATGCGCTGGGGGTAAGCAGATAAACATCAAATTTTCATTTTTGGGTGAACTATCCCTTTAATGCTTTGAAATGTACTTTGAATTAATCCACCTATATGAACTAACACAGTTCTGCCCCTTAGTATAAATTCTGATTAGATACTTTTATTAGTTTTTACCTTACTGTTGCCTCCTCCTGCAGTGACAATGAGGAGGACAGAGTTTCACGGAACGGTCGTCCTGCAAAGTCGGAGTTCAAGGATGATGAAGAGACTGTAACAACCAAGAGTGTCCAGATCACACAGAACTCAGATACAATCACCTCCACCACCACTACCACCTCCACACGCAAACGCGGCGGAGTCCCGTCCAAAACCGTCGACCTGGGCGCAGCTGCTCACTACACTGGTGGCAAAAGCAGTCCCGATGCTGACAACAACAAGGTAAAATACTGCCCTCCAAATTCATCCTGCTGTAAATGGTACATAAAGAAATGGA